>NC_025996.2:1605978-1628914 GCF_000442705.2 Elaeis guineensis | reverse complement strand
TTTGAGCCCATGCAGTATGGTTCGGTGTCACCTCGACCTCACCGTTGGACTGCGGATGCCCGACCGAGGTTAGTCGGTGCGTGATTTGAAACTTTGCACAGAAGTTTCGGAAGTCCTGGTTGTCGAACTGTCGTCCGTTGTCGGTAATGATTGTGTTTGGCAGTCCGAACCTGAAAATGATGGACTTCTGCACGAAGTCCTCCATCTTTCGCTCAGTGATTTGCGCTAGGGGTTCGGCTTCCACCCATTTAGTAAAGTAGTCGATCGCGACGACGATGAATTTTTGTTGTCCGGACGCCGGAGGAAAAGGTCCGAGTATGTCGATTCCCCACTGGGCGAAGGGCCACGGAGCGATGACCGGAGCAAGCTGGCTGGCGGGTCGGTGTTGTATGTTGGCAGACCTTTGGCACGGTTCGCACCTCCCAAACCAACTCGACGGCGTCCTTCTTCATAGTGGGCCAATAGTAGCCCTGTCGCAGGACTTTGTAAGCCATGGACTTGCCCCCCAAGTGATCGCCACAGATTCCTTCATGTACTCCCTGAGGGCGTAGTCCGCGTCAGTCGGCCCCAGGCACTTCAGCAGGGGAAGGGAGAATGACCTAAGTATAGTCGGCCGCCGATCATCACATATTGGGAAGCCGCCCACCGGAGTCGCTTGGCTTCCGTAGGGTTTTCGGGGTAATCCGTCGGCCAGGTACTGAGCGATCGGGTCCATCCAGCTCGGCTCCGCTGCCAATTGCAACACCTCTTCGACCTGGTCAACGCTCGGCCGTTCAAGACTTTCCACGAATGTCCGGCCCAAGGTGCCATAATCGAATGTCGCGAGCCGGGAGAGCAGGTCGGCACGAGCATTTTCTGCCCTGGGGATGTGGAGATCTCGAAGTACTTGAAGGGCACCATGAGATCTTTTACTTTTTGATGGTATTTGGCCATGGACGGATCCCGCGTTTCGAACTCGCCTCTGATTTGTCCAACGATCAGTTGGGAGTTGGAGAAGACTTTGAGTCGGTCGACCCCGAGCTCCAGTGCCAATTTCAAGCCCACGACGAGCGCCTCATACTCGGCCTGATTGTTGGAGGCCTTGAAGCCGAATCGGAGGGCATGCTCGGTAACCACTCCTTCCGAGTTGGTGAGCAAGAAACCGGCCCCGCTCCCTTGAGCGTTGGAAGCTCCATCGATGTGCAACACCCAAGCCGAATCGGGGTCACAGTCGGAGGTCCCGACCTCCGTGGGGCTCCCCTCCCCCGACTGTAGGTCGGTCGTCGGGCATTCGGCGATGAAGTCGGCCAGAATCTGAGCTTTGAGAGCAAGTCGCGGCCGGTATTGGATGTCGAATTCGCTCAGTCTCACAGCCCACTTTGCCAGCCATCCCGATGTGTCAGGGTGGTGCAAGATGGCTCTCAGGGGTTGGTCGGTGAGGACCACGATAGCGTATGCCTGGAAGTACGGACGGAGTCGCTGCACTGAAATGACCAGAGCGAAAATCATTTTCTCTGCCTTCGAGTACCGAGTCTCAGCTTCGTGAAGCATTTTGCTGACATAATATATCGATTGGTGAATCCGGTTCTCGTTCTCTCGGACGAGCACCGAACTAACCGCCTCCGGAGAGGTAGCCAGGTAAAGGTACAAGATCTCCCCGACCTTCGATCTTACGAGAAGTGGCGGAGAGGCCAGGTATTTCTTCAATTCCTTGAAGGCTTGCCGGCACTCGTCCGGCCAAGAGAAATGCTTGGCTTGTCGCAAGGTTTTGAAGAACGAGAGGCATCTCTCAACCGACCGAGAAATGAATCGGCTGAGCGCGATGATCCTTCCGTTGAGTTACTGCACCTCCTTCTTGGTGTCCGGATGTCGCATATCGACAATGGCCTTGATCTTCTCGGGGTTAGCCTCGATTCCCCGTTGCGAGATGAGGAATCCGAGGAACTTCCCCGAGGTCACTCCAAAGGCGCACTTGGTTGGGTTCAGCTTCATCCGGTGTCGTCGTAGAGTGCGGAAGGTTTCTTCGAGATCCTGGACATGATCTGAATTCGCGCACTCTTTACCAGCATGTCGTCGACATACACTTCCATGTTGCGCCCGATCTGGTCTTTAAAGACCTTGTTGACAAGTCGTTGGTAGGTGGCGCCAGCGTTCTTCAGTCCGAATGGCATTACTCTGTAGCAGTAGAGGCCCTTGGCGGTCACGAAGGCGGTGTGTTCCTCATCTTCGGGCGCCATCCGGATCTGGTTGTACCCTACGAAGGCGTCCATGAAGCTGAGCAATCGATAACCGGATGTCGCATCCACCAGCTGGTCGATCTTCGGAAGTGAAAAACTGTCCTTTGGACAGGCCCGATTCAAGTCGGTGTAGTCGATGCAGATCCTCCACTTTTCGTTGGCTTTTTTCACCATTACGACGTTGGCGAGCCAATCGGAATAAGTGGCCTCTCTGATGAAGCCTGCCTCGAGTAGCTTATCCACCTCTTCGTCGATGGCCTTCTGCCTCTCTGGAGCAAAAGACCTTTTCTTCTGCCTTACCGGCCTCATTGCTGGATCGATGTTGAGTCGGTGTGTCATCGTTTCCGATGGAATTTCCAGCATATCCGCCGTCGACCAGGCGAATACGTCGGTATTTGCCTTCAGTAGCTTTGCCAAATGTCGTCGCTCGGGGTCGGATAATTGAGACCCGACCCACACCTTTCGGTCGGGGTTTTTCGCTATCGCGATGGGAACGAGCTGTTCGGCCGGCTTGCTCTGCTCTTCTTCTTCCCTTGGGTCCAGCTTGTCGGCCGTTAGGGGGCCCTTTGATTCGTCGCTTCGAGCAAAGATCTGACAGCATTGTCGGGCGAGGCGTTGATCTCCGTGCATTTTCCCGACGTCGTTTTTGGTCGGAAACCGAACCAGGAGATGATATGTGAAAACTATCGCCTTGAGGGCGTTTAGTCCGGGTCTTCCAAGTATGGCGTTGTAGGCCGAGGGCAATTGGACGACCGCAAAAGTCAGGTGGACCGTGCTTTGTCGTGGTTCGACTCCGACCGTCACGGGCAGGGTGACCTCTCCTTCCACTGCGACAGCGTCTCCAGCAAAGCCTACCAGGGGCGTAGAGACTCTCTTGAGTCGGTCGGCCGATAGTCGCATCCGGGAGAAGATCGAGTAAAACAAAATGTTCGTTGAACTTTCATTATCTACAAAGATTCTTTTTACATCGTAATTCGCTATTGTTGCCGAGACAATAACAGCGTCATCATGGAGGGTTTGGATGCCCCGAACATCTTTTTCTGTAAAAGTAATTACATCATTCGGGCGTGGCTTCTTCGTCGGCTCCCCTCTAGCAGACGTCCTCGGGCCCAGCCGTTTGGAAATCATGTTGATGGCCCCGGTCGTGGGTCGGTTATTAGTCGCTTCTTCGGTCGACTGGGGTCGTCGGTCGGCAATTGGTTGGGTCGGCGGGTTCCTCCGAAATTTATCGAGATATCCCCGGCGGATGAGAGCTTCGATTTCATCCTTAAGTTGAATGCATTGCTCGGTATTGTGGCCGTGGCCCCGGTGGAATCGACAGTATTTTCGTCGGTCGAGGCCCTTAGCCTTCAAAGACGGAGGCCGTCACAGGTACTCTTCCCCTTCGATCTCCATCAGAATCTGCGCACGAGGGGCAGAGAGGGGAATATAGAAATCGTACCTGGGGTGTGTCGGCCTTGGGCTTCGCCGTCGGGGCGACCTCTGGTCCCATCGCGGGGGTGAGACCCGACTGTCGGTCGGGGGCTTGTTAGGCACAGTAGGGTCCCGACCCTTCCTCCGCTTCTCCTTCGGGCCTTTGGGCTCGGTCAGACGCTGGTCGAAAGCTTCCTCGTCCGCGCGCATGTACTTGTATGCGCGCTCCAGCAGCTCAGCGTACGTTCGGAGGAGGGTTTTGTCCAGGGAGTAGGTGAACCAGGACGCCCTCAGCCCGCGCTTCATGGCCGAGACGGCCATGTCCTCGTTGAGGTCCCAAACCTCGAGCGTGGCCGCATTGAATCATGCCACGAAGTGTCGGAGTGTCTCGTTTTCTCCTTGTTTGAGAGAGAAAAGACTGTCCGATGTTCGGGGCGGCTTTCGACTGGTGCTGAAGTGGGCCACGAAGGAGTGCTCAAGCTGCCCGAAGGAGTGGATACTTTTCGATCGAAGATCGGAGTACCAAGCCCTGACAGCTTTGCGTAGCATGGCGGGGAAGCCGATGCAAAGGAGAGCATCGGTTGCCCCTTGGATCGTCATGAGAGCTCTGTAGCTCTCCAGGTGGTCGATTGGGTCGGTGGAGCCGTCATAAGGCTCCACATGCGGCATCTTGAACCGACTGGGGATCGGTTCATCAAGGATGAGTCGGGAGAGAGGTTGGGTGGTCTGAAAGTCAACATCGTTCGAGGACTTCTGCCCGTCCACCTGCAATTGGGCAAGCCGACGGTCGATCTCATCGAACCTGCGTTCGTAGTCGTCGATCCGTCGGTGCTGGGAGACCCCAAGAGTGGAGTCTCCAGAGGAGTCCGAGAGGGAGGCGGACGACGTTCGCGGTCGCTTCTCCTTCCTCGCTCGTTCCAGCTGGGAAGGGGAGGGCCGTTGAGATCGACGGGCGTCACACCGTGGGTGATCCTCCTCCTCCCAGTAGGAGCGGTGTGACAGGGGCTCCGAAGAAGGCGACGATGATCGGTGCGGGCGTCGGCGGCTGCTCCTGGAGGATATCGGACGTGCCGCCGGTTGCTCGCCCGATGAAGGCGGCAGTCGGATCGGTTGTTGTCGAAGGCTTTTGACCGCGTCTGTCAGCACGGTCATCTACCGAACTATTGTCGCGATCTGTGCCTCCGTGGTCACTGCGGGACGCGGAGAGCTGGGCTCCGCCATGGAGGGTGGAGGGGAGGCCTCTTCCCGATGGAAAGAGCGCCTCGTCGATCCAGTGACCCTCGATCGTTGAGCTCTTGTCTTTGTCATCTCGAATTTCGTGGGGATAGTATACCGTTACGAACCCGTAGTACCCCTACCTAGCGCACCAATCTGTTGCGGCCAATCCCCTCGTCGCCTGGTCGCCGGGAACGAGCGCCTGCAAAAGAAAGTCCACGCTGACCGGAGGCGGCTCCGGTGGGGACCCTCCGACGGTCAAGTCAGAGAGGAGACTAGGCAACAGTGAAAAGAAGACAATGAGCTCTACGAGAGAGGGAGAGGGAGAGAGAAAGAGAGAGCTTGAGAGTTTTCGAAGAGACCTCTAGCACTGTTGCCTCCCCCGATTTATAGTAGGAGGCGGTATGGCCTCGCCGTCGGTGATGTAGATAACTGGAGAGTTGTCAAATCGTCGGAGGTTGTCACATCGTTGACAAAGCTGACAGATCCCAGGAATTAATTCACGTCCTTAGCAGGACAGCGTCCCAGGCTTTCTGGCAGGATAATGCCCCCTGGCGTTCGTACGGCGTTTATTTGATGGGATTGCAGCCCATGCCGCTCATTCGGCGTCTAGGAGGGTCCGTAAATGTGGGACGTCAGTCATCCAAACTGATGGTGAGTCGGCGGTGTCCCACCAGATAGGAAGTCGGTGACGAAGGGTCGGCTCTCAGGCGATCGGAAGCGACGTAGGCTCGTTAGGCCGATCCGCTCCGATCGGAGCACAATCGATAGTCGCTGTCAGTGTTGTCCATCGTCGATCGGATGAAGTCGATCGATCGGATGGAGTCGATCGATCGGTATATCCCAAAACCTTGCAAGTGAAACTTACGACTTTATCTTGTATTTGTTGCAACGTTATGATGTTGTAATGTACATCCTCAACTATTTCATTAGTAGACCAATATTCCGATAATAATGACCTTATTGTACAGCGGTGCAACCCGTATCTGTCCTACTTTGCCATGCGTGAGTCACGTTTGGTGCTCCTATGCTTGACCCACGAAACAAGACTGCCTACGGTCCTGTGCTTTTGGTCGGTTTGAGAAAAAGTTCCCTCCAGTGCGTGTCTTCTTAAAAGCCGCGTGACATGGTACGTCAAGACGTCCTGTCTGTCACCAAAATTGTTTGTTATGTATCGATAAAACATTTGGAAGACAAAATATCAAAGCTTTTTGCTAAAATCTAAAAGAAAAAACACAAAGCTCAAGTATAATAAACTGTCCATGTCTGTGCGCTGTCGTCGAAAAACAAAAGTGAAAGTCCGGTTTTCTGATGGTTTCTTTCTTCAATATTTTTTAAAGTAATAGATGAAATTAATATGTCGATGCCTCTATGCTTTCCCAAGTCAGCCCGAAAATTGGAGCAATTATCATGTTTAATTGTAGCTGTAAGTTTATTTTGATTTGAAATTAATATTTAAGTAATTAATATTGAAATTTTTTTAATTTTATGAGTCATCAAAGAGGCTAATGGGATCATTTTTTTCAAAAAAAAATATTTTTTGACTAATTCAAGATTACGGCGTAGGATTATCTCCGATCAAAATAGATTTTTTTTTTGATACAAAAAAAAAAAAAAATTTATGTTTATAGCACAGTAATACTTTCAACTATGATGGGATAGAAGCTCGACTCTCCGTTACAAAATCATCGTAGATGGCTTCAGCAACAAGCTAGTCGGCTGCTTGATTGCTTAATAAATAAGTTGATTGGAATGTGGAACAAATCTATTTCCAAAGCAATATATTCTTCAGAAGTGGGTTTACAGCGTCCTCAATCCGCGATTCCGCTTTCATCCATAAAACAATGATATTATAATCTTCTTTAAGCAAGATTTGCAATACTTGAAATTAGTGAACGGCATATACTGCAAGTTTGTCTATGCCGCCCCACTATGCAAATGACTCAAAGCATAAAGATAGCGATATAATTGCACGAGATTCTTTAGATATTGATAGAAAAACATGTAAGGAAACTATTTCCAATTGTATGTATCCAAGTAATTTTTGGTGTAAAACTCTTAGAAAGTGGAGGGCAAACCTATTGAACTAGGACAACAGATTCCTTGAAAAATAAGGACTATAAATTTTTTAATAAAACACGGACTATATAATGGCTTTCAAAATATACAAAGGTTTGAAAATTCATGAACTCCTATATTGTTCAACACTTAAGTTGCAAGCATGGAACTGCTTTGGTGATGGGGTGGCATCACCTTATATGTGCAACCAACTATCTAGATGTTGTACTTCTCTAGATACATTCGCATCAGATGCATGCAATAAAAAACATATTTTGAAACTTTTTGATAGCTTATCAAGGAATCTTTTTAGACAAACATTGTGCACCTCATCAGAGCCGATCCTAACATATTTAGACCTGGGCAAATAAAAAAAAATCTTCTCTATTAAAAATTAACATACTTTAAACATAATATCATTAAAAATAACTATATGCATAATTACTATAGATATATTCATAAGCAGCGTGTAAAAATAAAATAATTATTTTTTTGTTATAATATGTAAAAATCTTGCACCAATTGGAACATCATGCAGGACCTGGGCTGGGCAGTCGCCCAATTTGACCTGCCCAAGGCCGTCCTGCACCTCATGAGATAAACTTATACAATTTATCATCACTCAGTTAAAATAGTATAATCACTGGCCTAATATTGAGATAATAAGATCGTCTAAATTAATAATTAAATTTGAAAAAAATATTTTTTATAAAATATTTTATTTTTTTGATCTTCTGAAAATATTCATGTCGGATCGGTGTGAGCATCTGTTTATACTAAAAAAAAAAAATATTGCCACCAACAACCACCCCATACCTCCAATCAATTTCTAATTAATGGTTGTGATGCACGAGGCAATGCAAGCATGTGACTTCATAGAGAAGGAAGAAGGGAAAACATCCGTCGGGTTTTTTAAAAAAAATAAAGAATGGTTGGTTTTTTTTTTTTTTGGTGGGGATGGAAAGCAACAGGTTGGTTTTAGGGTAGTTTGGTCCGTGTGGTATGACAAGCTTTTCCCCCACTTTTCCTTACAAAGAAAAGCTTTACAGGGCAAATCGGGAATTATGGATAATGAGAGTGGCACATGCGTGACTGCAAACGCTAACGTGTCAAAACTTGAAACCGTTGGCCTAAAAAGACCTGGTTTTGGCGGTTTTATTCAGGGACTCCTCGAACCCCGGGACGGAGTTTCCCGGGACTAGCCTCTTCCGCAGGCTGACGGCGCCCGACCTCCTCTTTTTCTTTCTTTCTTTCCATCCATCTCGATTCGGTTCGATGCTTGCGCGCGAGAGAGAGTAGGCGATGGGCTTCGTGGGCACTATTTTGGGGATCGTCGGCTTCGGATTCGGCTTTCCTATCGGGATTCTTCTTGGCTATTTCCTGTACATATACTTCCAGCCAACTAATGTTGAAAAAGAGGTCGGATGTTTTGTTTCCCTTCTGAATCCAATTCCGTTTCTTATTCTTATAGTGGTTTTATAATTCGATGATCTTCTCCAACGATTTTTTTTTTCATTCTTTTTTTTTCCGTGCAAGAACCAAGAAACTCCGTAAGGATTTTTTCTGATGTTTTCTTTTCCTTTTCCTTTTCGTAATAGATTTTCAGATAAGAATGTGATCCGTCTTTGCTTTCTTTTCTTTTGAAGCCGGCGTTGTTTGGTCGGCTGTGCCGGAAACCCGATGGAAAAGGCTCTGATTTTTTTGGCGGATGTACGCCACCTTGCGGAGAGGCTGTTTCCATGTTTCGAATCCCTGATAGATTGAGTGAGAAACGAGATGAGGGTTCTCGTATATTTCTTGATGTTGGTTTTTGATCGCACCGGATGTTCTGTTGTTGATTTACTATGGCGGAATCCCGATATCAGTATTCTTCTGATTTGGGTTTTCTTTGCTCGGCGTTTAGACATCACATGAAAGAATGGGCTGATTGTTTTCTTTCGTTTTGTTGTGCATGTTTTCCAAACTCTGTATAAGACATTGTTAGATGGGACTGCAAAGAGTCCTATAGGAGTATCTGTGCTTGCTCAAGCAGACTTCTGTCAGATTTTTTTTTTTTTTTTTTGAGTTTTGACCTTTTTGGTTTGGATAAATCACTTAATCGTTGGACCATATTTCAGCATAATTCTAGCAAGGGTGCCTTTGAATTAGTCTTTTATAATTGAATTCCTATTTTAAATGCGGTGGCTTCTAAAGTGTAAGATTTTTGTGACATTATGGTCGTGATTTGACTTTTTCTGAAACAAGTACTGGAAGAATCTATTTTATTGGGTTCCAAAGTTTTCTCCCTTTATTATTTTTTCCTGGCTTGTTGTACTGGATCTTCAACGTGTTACTATGGATAATTTCTCTGTTTTAATGCAATTTTTTGGCAAAAGTTGGATGTTGATGCTACATGTAAGAAAGACAAGGAGAACCAATCCGGCTTCATTTAAAGAGATATTGAAATGAGCAATGCATAGCTATGTTAGCAAGTCCTGTCAAGAACCGAAAAACTTCAGAAATTATTATCATTATCTTTTTGGATCATCAATACTTATTGTGCATATGGATATAAGTTGGTACACATGTTAAATTGCGCATGTAGTAATTTTTGTTTACCCTTTTTTTTTGTGTTTCCGTCTGGCAGGAACCAATTATTAGACCCTTGAATGAGTTAGATTCAAAAACCTTGCACGCACTGCTACCTGAGATTCCATCGTGGATGAAAAATCCTGACTGTGATCGGGTCAGTTTGTTTATATCCTTGCATAGATATTTATTGGCTCCATTATGATCTTTTCCAAATTCAGTTCTTTCTCCAATGCCTTGTGGGACCAATTGAATCTTCATAATGTGTTGTAACTTGTTGGATCCATTATAACCAGGAACAGAATTTTTTTTTATTTTTATAACAAGGGAAATGAGATCTTTAGTATGCTCTAATTGAACAGCACAGAGCACAAAGTTTGAGTGGACAAACTACAAGTGAGGGAGATCTAGCTTGAACAAGCTCTCCAATTACCATGGCAACTTATAGTTTGTTGGCAAAAGTATGGCATTGGGTGCCCATGGCCATGATCCAATCATCCAGTTGGTTGTCCATAAGCACCACAGTGAAGTTCCTGGACCAATGAGCTAAGGTCCTCTAAGGATTTTGACTTTTAACTAAGTTTTGGTGATGGTGCAATTATTGACATTAGCAACATGGCAGCTAATGTTATCAGTCCAAGTTGGATTGATGATCTCCAACTAGTGTCAATGGCAAGTGGACATAAAGATGATTTTCTAGGTAACTGTCACATCTTAGAAAAACCAAAGATGGAAAGCATAAAGACATGCAATGAATTCTACTTAGGATGTTTGATACTTTGATAAAGTTTTAAGCAAGGTCTGCGGAACCGGTACCGGTGGCCGGATCGGCCGGCCGGCGGTACGGTTCGGCACGTCTCCATTTCATTCTGAACCGAGGCGAACCGACGAAGAAAAATGGAGCCGAACCGGAGAAGAAAAAGAGAAAAAGAGAGAAATAGAGAGAGAGGAGGAAGAAAGAAAAAAAGGGAGGGGGGTCCGCTGGAGGGGCCGCAGGAGAGCCTCCGACGGGCCATCATGGCCCGCAAGGGGCGTTTACGGCCCCTACAGCTCCGCGGCGTGAAATAGGGATGATCCCCTCTATTTTCGTATTTTTTTAAATTTTTTTTTTTTAAAATGAAGCCGGCACTGGGTTTGCCGGCATCACTTAAGTGAAGCTTTGCCGGCTTCATTTAAAAAAATATCTTTTAAAAAAATATGGGAAACAGGGGCGGACGCCCCTGTTTCATGCCGCGGAGCCGCGGGAGCCGTTTACGACGTCCGACGGCCGCGATGGCCCGCCGCCCCCTCCGGCGGACCCCCCTCCCTCTTTTTCTTCCTCTCTCCTTCTCTTCCTCTCTTTTCCTCTTTTTCTCTCTTTTCTTCCCTGACACGGCATGTCCGTTTTCCATGTCGGAACCGTCTCGGTTCCCCGCCGGGATGGTTCGGCACGCCCTACGGGGTTCGGCCCGATACGGCATTCCTTGGTTTTAAGTATAATACTGAATTTACAAAAGAATATTGCACCTTAAGGCATCACATGGAGCAAGCATATATGCATCATAACAATTGTATAGTAGCAATTTCATTGCTCTGCCATATTAAATGTGTATGTTTTGTTAAGAGCTCTTCCCCTTTTCTTTTGCAGGTCGACTGGATGAATCAATTTATTTTTGATATGTGGCCATACCTGGATAAGGTTCTTCAACTTTTATGTGTTTCATTCAGTAGAGTTGAAGATTTTGTTGTTTTTCTTAGAATAGGTACTTCTGCAGGTATTTGATAATGACTTCACTTGGTGCTCATTGTCTTAAAATTGTATGAATGAACACAGGCAATATGTAATACAATAAGAAGCACAACAAAGCCAATATTTGATCAATATATTGGGAAGTATTGCATAGAATCAATTGAATTTGACCATCTAACTCTTGGTACTCTTCCACCAACAATTCATGGTGCGTTTCTTTTCTCTTCCTCTCAGCACTAGCATGGACTAAAAACTTTCAGAATGCAGCATAGGAAAAAACTCCAGCAATTTGACTTTGGTGAACAAATCATTTTTTATATTCTGAAGATGCCAATTTTATCTCATATGATTTGCACGAAGGGTTATACTTATTTTTCATAGGATTGCATGAGTCTTGGATTGAAGTAGGAGATGAACTTGACTGATGTATCATATCATCTAATCATTCAAGACATGTAACTGAGAATATTAGAAACTAAGAGGTAATCTAAGTGCAATTCTCCATTTAAAGTGCGGTAGATTCTTTACAGCATCTGCTTAAATTCTGCTCTTAATACAGACATCAGTTTTTTTTCTTTCTTTTTTTAAGAAAGTTTGATGATGTGATTTACTGCAGTCTTGTGCCAACTTCTGCTGTATTTGTATCATAATTTCCAAATAAATTCTTATTTCTTGCATTCCTTAAATCATTTTCTGCTCTAGAACAATTTCTGCAATCTAAAGTTTGCTAAATAAGCCTTTTATTTATGATAATGTTTGGTTGGAGGGGGGGGGGGGTGGTGGTGGAGGGCTTTAGGTTCTTTGAACCCTGCTTGGCTTTTCAAGAAAGTTTTTTAAATGTCTTAAAACAGATGATCTCAAATTGCCCTCGAAAAATAGAGGCCTTTTTCTAGTAATGTTACTGTTCTATACATTTTATAACATAAATTTCTGAGCTTCATTATAAAATTAAACAATGAGTTTTTCACATTGTTTTTTGTTTTATACAATAGGGCAGGAGAGGGAATTTTTGACATAATATCTTTCTTGCTCTATGTCTTCAGGTCCGCTATTATTTTGCATCCACCCCTAAGTGGTCTTGCATCACATACATGAGCTTATATCATTTGTTTGCCTTTTTCATTGCCAAACATTTTCACGCAACATTTTTTTTACCCCCTTTTTTTGAGAAAAAATAGACCATACAATGTTGGAGGCATGTTTTGATCTCTTAACAGCTTAGGAGCACCTTTCCACTTCATCAGCCTGATTTTAATTCAACTGGATATGCCTTTTTTTTTTTTTTGGTTATGAGAAAACCTGGATATGGATATGAACCATTGGGTATCATTCAGTTTTCTTGATTTCATTTTCATTTACATAAGAAATGAATATCAGCTCAATTTTCCAAAAGACCAAAACTCTACAAAATTATTTATATTAATATGGCGAGATAGTGTCCAATGTTCTTTTAGGTTTTTCTTTGGTTGTTTGTTTGTCCTTTGATACTCACTCTCTTAAGGTATTGTCGGTGATTCTATGCTGGTAGTTTTTAAGATTTGATGTTTGTAAACTTTATTCTTTCTCTTGCTTATCTTTTCACTTTTCTGATCTAACAGGTGTTAAAGTTTATGAAACTCAAGAGAAACAATTAGCTATTGAGCCTGGGGTGCGTTGGGCTGGCAATGCCAACATCTCTGTGATCCTTAAGTTTTTGTCTTTCAGAGTGACAGTGCAGGTCAGATATGTTCCAAGTCATACCAGGGGATAAAATAATATGCAATATATGCAACTAATAA
Source organism: Elaeis guineensis (assembly GCF_000442705.2). Lineage (NCBI taxonomy): Eukaryota > Viridiplantae > Streptophyta > Magnoliopsida > Arecales > Arecaceae > Elaeis > Elaeis guineensis. Next base: position 1,615,937 of record NC_025996.2, on the reverse strand, counting down.
GACATTTTTAGTGTTCACAGCTGCTGGATTTACAAATATTTTTGGTACCTCGGATTACTCTAAAGCCACTTGTGCCAAGCTTTCCATGCTTTGCAAATTTGAGTGTGTCTTTAATGGAAAAGGTAATTGAATGTGGTGTGCGCGCGCGCGCGCTTGTGTGTGTATGCATGTGTGCGTGTGCCTGCATGTGTGTGTTCGTACATACGTATGTATGTATTGTTAGATGATATTTCACAGCAGAGCTACTGATCTTCTTCTATCATCTTATTGCAGCCACATGTTGACTTTGGACTAAAGTTGCTGGGTGGAGATATCATGGCAATACCTGGCCTGTATCGGTTTATTCAGGTCTTAACTTTATTAACTATCAATTTGGGTTAGAACTAAGTATGAAGATGATAACTGGTTATGGAATTTAGTGGAGTACATTGGTAACTGTTTGCAAATAAATTAGCAAAATACACCATGACAATGCATTTGTGTAACTTCCAATGTTATTAGAGATTCTTGAGGTTTTCTTTTTCTTTTTTATAAACGTTCTTGCTTTTAAATATAGATGATGTTTCAAATTTTTCTTCTGGTCAGCTTTACTTGAATTTCTAATAAGTAGAAAGAAAAGGATAGCAGAATCAAGAAATATTTGTGGAAAACAAGCAGGATCGTCCCCTCTTAGGTCATGAAACCTCTCCTTAAGAGGCTAGCAAAGAAACACAGTACCCTTCTTTTATACTAATCAGAGGAGGATGTAGTGTTTACTAATGATTAGTAACTCAGATTTTATTATAAACAATAAAAGTTATCCATTTTGTTTTTCTTTTCTTTCTTTTTTTGATGGAAGAGGAGTGGGGAATCCCAACTGTAGTGTATCTCTATTTGGGTTTTTTTTGGATTGGAGTTATGTTCCGATTGAACTTGGCATACATAGCAAGTGACAGTGACCATAACAATTGTTCACCAGGTTGACCTACTAAAGTGCTTGTCAACATGTTGTTCAGACTTCTGACACCTTAAATGCTGAAGTCATGCATCAGGTGGGGAGTTCTGGCTTCTAGATATTACACTGAATGTTTAAATGGTGGATTAGTAAATCCTGCACCAGAATTTTTTCTTTTTGGTACTTGCCCTATGTAGGACTTATATGAACCATGGTTTGGTGATCCTTCTGGATCACTAGCTGATTTGGCTTAAGATTCTACAATCTACATTAAGACTTATAGGAATTACTTACGGTTTATTGTGCATGGAAATGGCAAACATGTAAACCAGTTTTATTATTGACATTTCTTATCAATAAAGGTATGCAAGGTTAAATACTACAAAATATACAAGGAGTCAAAGCACACAGACAGTAATGGTTTAACTCAATCTTAGCTTATGCAAATCATGCAAGTAAAAGATCTTATGGATTTATAGTAATTGAAAATGTGCAATTACTAAATTATTTTTTGTCATGCATATGGCATTTGAGCAGGATATTTTAATGTGTAATCTTTACAATGCATATAATTACATAATTGTGGTCCATCTTTCCATCTCTCATTCGAAATCCATCATTCTTATCTCTCTACACACTCATTCTCTTCCAAAACTGTGTTAATCACTGCCCTCTCCCCCCGCTTACACTTTTGCTTGATCCAAAGGCTATGACATAGGCTAGACCTTATCTCTTGCCTTCCTCTAGCAGCTCTTAAAGTCCTTTTCATGCACGAGTAAATTAATGTTCCGCAGCCTTTTGTCTTCAACCTTACCCTTCTCTCTATGCTCTAGCAAATGTCTAATCTTCAAGCTCGGCCAATTCATCATATCCCTTGACATTCTACTGTCTCATCAGCAACACCCTCCACTCTCTTCACCGGTAGCTCCACTGTGGCCACATCTTACCTCTTCTTTCCTCCAGTGCCATGTCACCTCCTAACTAATGAGTAAACCATGTCAACAAGGCTCTGATGGAGCTTCTTGCCGCCACATTTCCCAACACCTGCATTACTATGAGTCAGAGTTCATTGAACCATCCTAAATTGGATGGTTCAGGGTGTACCGAACCAAACTGGCCCCTAACTAGGATGGTTTGCCACATCGAAATGATATATATGGCGGTTCAAGGGTTTCTACTTTTGTTTGCTTTGTTTCTTCATCTTTGGCATCCCCTTGTGCTCGTCTTCCCCTTGCTGACTAACACCAATATAGATCGCTCTCGGGTAAGCCGTCTCTCTCTCTCTCCTTCCTTCCTCTCTCTTCCTCCTCCCCCCTCTTCCCTAGTGTGGTCTTCTTGACATCGCCATCGTCATTCTGAACCAGTCCCTGCTGTCTTCGTTTTGGAAAAGGGAAGAAAGGGAACAAAGCAGAGAACTGCAATTGCGGTCATCTATTTCAAACTCCTTTTTCATTTTCGAATTTTGAATTGAAGTCAACAGACCATTTGCTGATGATTTTACTCAGAAAACAGTCTGCCAATCTTCAATTGGGAATTTGAAAATATAAAAAGGGTCCAAAACCTCCCAGAACAGCATAGTATGGACATGTAGCATGCTGAACCGCCAGTATTGGTTTGGCAAACCCGTGTGAGTTCTTTCCCCTCAGATTTATTTGAGATGTTTCTAAGTTTGTAAGCTTATCTCTTGATAAACAGATGCATTTCTGGATAAATACACATACATATGTTCATGTGGTAAAGGATTTAATGTCTGAAATGTAGCTAAGTAGTTTTTTCCTATGCCACAGTGCATGGATGATCTGCTCAGTTCATTTCATAGCACCTTCAAATACAGGCTAAAATTCTTGTGGTCGGAGTAGCGCCAAATCATAGATTAAGATTGGTTGGGGTAGCCTCAAATCATAGATTAAGATAATCATTTGTTACTGAAAATCTGCTACTTCATCTGGTTAGCATCCCTCTCACTTGGAAGAGGTCCAGTGTTCGGACCCTGGTGGTGACATCCCCCCCATGTTTCTCGAAAAAGAGAACTGATGATTTACTCATCACATAATGCAATTTTTTGTTAGGTATTTGGGTGTTGTGGATCATGATAATTGGTGTGCCATTGATTTGAATTTCCTATAAGTTATTATAAGATAACTAGGCTAGATGTTCTCTTCTCTACATGAAGATACATACATGTGCACATGCATTCAAACACACTCCAACAAGGAATTGAAGAGAGAATTTGGTCTGGTTTCTTACTTTTCTTCTGTAATCTAATGAATATGAAAGTTTAGTCTAAAATCATGTATTAACATGTAGAACAAAGACTTTATAAAAGTAGAACTAACTGGTCTTCTATAATTCTTGTCTGCCATTTACAGGAAACAGTTGCGGCACAAATTTCAAATCTCTACCATTGGCCCAAAGTTCTTGAAGTACCGATTCTTGATGGTGCTAGGTGAGCTTCAAGTGCATCTGCGTGATTATCTTTTATGCTTTAATGATCGGTTTTTGTTCTTCCAGTTTTTGTATTGTTCTGGGATTATGACAACACTTTCTTATGCAAATTTTATTAGAAAAGGAATGCCAAAAATCAAGAAGTAATTAAAGATCTAAATGACACCTATAAAAATGGGTTTTTTGATGCTTTTAGTGTGAAAAAAAACTAGTTTCTTGCAGACCTACGTTGAGATTTCACACTAACTTGTGTAGTTAAGTTGTGATGTTACTTCCTGAAAGTTTTGAAATAGCCTAATAAATAATGACATCCTATTTTGTCGATGATTGCCATAATATGCTTCTTAGAGAAATTGTTACATAATTATTATTGATCGGATAGTCTGAAGTCGTGATTTCTTCTTTTTTATAGTGGAGCCACAAAGAAGCCTGTTGGTATATTACATGTGAAGGTTGTTCGCGCACTTAATCTCCGCAAAATGGATTTCCTTGGTAAATCTGACCCATATGTTAAGCTCAGGCTGAGTGGGGACAGACTACCATCGAAGAAAACCTCGATAAAAATGAGTAATCTGAATCCTGAATGGAATGAACAGTTCAAGCTTATAGTGAAAGACCCTGAGACTCAAGTTCTTGAGCTGCATGTCTTTGACTGGGAAAAGGTTTATTCCCTGCATATGTTAATTCATACTTGTTTTTCATTTTTATTCTTGTGAATGACTGGATGTTATATCTAAAGTTGCGGTTGCTTGTATGCAATTGATAGGTTAAAATGCATGATAAGCTGGGCATGCAAGTAATTCCCCTTCGCTTGCTTACACCTCATGAGACAAAGACATTCACAGTTGATCTTCTCAAGAACTTGAACCCCAATGATTCACAAAATAAAAGAAACAGAGGACAGCTTGTAGTGGAGTTGACATTTGATCCTTTTAAAGAAGAAAATGGCAGGTTAAGTGATACTTTAGATGGAGATTTTAGGCATAGTAGCATCGGCAGGGCTTCCCATGATATATCATTTAATGGTGGGGTTTTGTTGGTAACCATTGAAAGTGCCGAAAATATAGAAGGAAAGCATCACAATAACCCTTATGTACTGATCCTTTTCAGAGGAGAAAAGAAGAAGACTAAGGTGAGCTTAAATTACTTACTGAGCTATGATTCTTAATGTTGGCCATTATAATATATTGTGGTTTTCTTGGTTGCATGTGCATACTTGGCTGTCACTCTCCGACTTAATACCTCTTCATCGAGGTGTTTCACACATATTGAGGGAGATCTTTCTACTTTATACTCCTTTTCCATCCTTTTATCTTGCAGTTCATGTCTGTTTGCCATTAGCAAGCTAATTGATGACTGGTTATGTCCCTTGCTGTACTGGCACTGAGTTTCTCTTGATAGATATATATCACTACTGCTTTTTAAGTGGTTCTTCAACCTCTTCTTGCATATATGCATGTGTGATCATTCTCACTTGATGTGTATCACCATTGTTCTATAAGTGGATGTGTATCCCCCAACCCCCCAATCAAAAAGAGGGAACACAGTTTTTCTCGTGTGTGTGCGCACATGCACTGTTATATTAGTGAACCTCAAACCCCTGTTTGCATATCTGCATGTATTTATGCATGTGGGTGTCACCATTATTCTTTGTGGATCTCTAACCACCAGACCTTTCTTTTCTTTTCTTTTTTTGTTTGTGCGAGCACATGTATGATGTTTGTTTTCCTGCTGTTTTAACAGTGGACCACTAACCTCTAACCTCTTTTCTCCTTGGGTGTCTAAATTTTGTGTATTGAATTAACACTTAAAAAAAAAAATTGTTCTCCCTCTTCCTTTGCTGTATTTTCTGGTTTTAACTCAGCTTCCATTTTAATCCTTCATTCACATTTTGAGTGTAATGCCAGCATTTTGAGGCCTGACATTTTGTTAAATGGCATCATTGGTATTTAATATTAGTTATACAAGATCTGTCTACATTTTTTGATGCTGTTACTGTTTGGATATCTGTTTTCTAATTTGTTTCTTTTTACATAAACAAGTGTTTCCTCACATGACCTTCTTTTTGCAGTATCCTCTCCACAAATTCAATTTAATTCTTGTGTGGAATTTTTTTTGTTTGTTTGTTCCAATTAGTTTGATGCTACTAAATCTGATGCTATCTTCCTTTGTTATTTGAGCCTGCTAAGATGAGTCATCTTCTGCCGTTGGTTTGGAGAAGCCTGTTATTTGGAGCTCCTATGCTCTTAACTTCCCCCCCCTTCTCCCCTGTCACTTGTTCTTTATGTTTCATTCAAAGCTGATCAAAATGACTCCATTTCACATAGGACATCATGATGTTATTTGGAGCTCCCTTGTCCTGTTTTTTGGAGCTCCTGTGCTCTTTAAACTTTTTTCCCCTTCTCCCCGTCACCTAGTCTTTATGTTTGATTCAAACTTCAAAGCTTAAAAATGACTCCATTTCAAGGACATCATGATGTTTTGTTTTTGCCATTGGTTTGAGCATTGTTTCTATCTTTTTATACCCATAGTTTATTACGGTCGCAAGGCATGTCAAGTTTGCAACTTATGTGAAGCTTTTTGTTTCAAAAGGGAGCTGAAATGTCATTTTTTGATGTAAAAGTGAATGATCCGTTTGTTCCCTTTATTTCATAATTTAGAAATCGCATGTTTTATAGCAAGTACCCTTGTTGTGTTGCAGATTTTGCTTCGATTGTCGGTGTTTATGTTGATAAGCATCTCAATATTTCTTCCATGTTGATTTATATTCAGATGATTAAGAAAAGCAGAGATCCAAGATGGAATGAAGAATTCCAGTTCATGTTAGAGGAAGCCCCTGTAGGTCAGAAAATTCACATAGAAGTGATGAGCAAACGAAGAGGTTTTAGCTTTCATGGAAAGGTTAGGAAAATCCATGACCATCCTTTTTATTTTTAATTTCATTTATGTTATTCCCTTCTAATTTTTCCCTCTTTTCTAATGTCATAGGAATCATTGGGGCACGTAGATATCAATCTTTTAGATGTTGTTAACAACGGCCGAATAAATGAAAGATATCATTTGATAAATTCAAGGAATGGAACGATACACATTGAGATTGAATGGAGCACCACTTGATGTTACGGCCATAAATGTTGCATATTCATCGTAAGAGAGCTGTTTGATTCTCCATGTGTATATTCATCATGAGATTTTGTGTTGCGAACAATTAAATCATTGTAACATATCAGAGAAAAAAACACCATCAGAATATTATACAACATATAATTCTTTTCCTTTTCACTTTTGTGACTTAAATGAGTGATGTACGTCGACTTGAAAGAGAACCAGTTAGGGTTGTTTTGTCAACATCTGTCACTGGACATTCTTTTTTATTTAAATCAAAATGTTAGGAACTGTAAATTTTCTTGTAAGGAAACTATATAAAGAACAGATGTTGCAGATCTTTTACAATCTTGAGCTTTTGTCAGGACACCTCTGTTATTTGACGCTGTTTGAACACCGATAATGTCCTATCTCAATGCTTGACACCAAGGTTTGTTGGTTCTTTGGTGTCTATTGTGGTCAATCCCTCATCGTCTGATTGTCAGAGATGCGCATCTGCAAGAAGTCCTCACTGATCGGAGATGTCTCCGGAGGATCCTCCGATGCTTAAGTCAGAGAAGAGATTAGGTAACAGTGAAAAATCAAGGGGCTCAGCGAGAGAGACCTTACCAAAACCGTTGCCTTACCTCGTTTTATAATAGAATGCGGTATGTCTCGTCATTAATGGTGTAGACAACTGGAAAGTTGTCAAATCGTCGGGAGCTATCAAATCGTCGTGGGCTGTTAGTCATTAAAATTAATTCATATTCTTGGCAGGACAACGTCCTATGGCGATCGTACAGCATGTCCTTGGCAGGACAATAGCCCATGACGGTTGTACGGCGTTTGGACGGGCTGGCCAACTATATGTCGGTATTTAGTTGTCGGGATGTCGGGTGATGACTCGAAAACACCGTCGGCTGATCTGGTGCCTTGTGGAAGTCGGATGTCGGCTGCCACCCCCGACAGTGAGTCGGTGATATGGGTTCGGACCGTTCGTCGGTTGGAAACAGTATTGGTCTGTTTGGTTGGCATACCTTTGGTCGGATATTGTCGGCAGTCATTGTCGGAGTCGTCTGTCATCCGGTGGGTAGAGTCGGACGTCGGTCAGATCGTTCGAGGATAAGTCGGCATATAGGGTTAGTCAGTATATCCCAACAGTTGTCCCCCCCACTCCTGAGTCTGATGTCGTGTTGGCCCGCGTTACCACGTGGGCGACGAGCTTGGGCGAAAGGAGTGGTTTTCTGTCACGTCATGTCCCGACTCTGCCGATTGTACCAACGGATGATCCGGTGTCAGACGTCTCATCGGGAATGCAAACCGCCGTCGATTAATTAATTCTGAGATGCGATTTTTCCGCCACACGTCGGGGGGCTATTGGGTCGGGATCGTTTGTGCGGGATGGAGGCGACGTGGCTCAATCTGGGACAGGTGCGTCGAACCGTCGGACCGAGGAAGGGCCCAGGTGCTACCACGTGTCAACATCCGAAAAATTCTTGTTTAGCGTGCTTTCAACTCGACCGTCGAAGGGTCTTATATATATATATGGCCACTCGTATCTAAAGTTTCACTTTTTACTGCCCTGTTTCTGGTGCTGAGGCCCTATCGAGTTGTCTCCCAGTCCAGGTAGCTGTTTCCGTCCTCTTTTGAAAGCTCTTCTCGAAGCTTTTCATTCTTGTCCCTTTGCATTTTCGCTCCCTTTGCATTTTTCTTTTTATTCTCTTTTCTTGGAGCTAGCGTTATGGCTAGAACCTCTCCTCGAGAAAGTCAGTCGGGGAATCCGACCGATGATTCTCAGTCGACCTCGGAGGTGGAGGCTTCTTCACTTTCGGGACCGAACGTCGAACAGTTTAGGGAACAATATAGTATTCCGGAGCAGCTTCGACTTTTCGCCCCTGGGGCTGAGGGTCGGGTTAACAACCCACCTCTAGGCCAGGTGGCCTTTTATGTTAAGGACCTTCGGGCTGGTCTTCGCTTCTCAATTTCGGAGTTCGTCCGGAATGTCTTGGATTATTATGGGCTTTGCCTGACGCAACTGGTGCCGAACTCAGTCCGATTAATAATCAGCTTCGCTTGGTTGTGTCGGCTCTTGCCGACCTTTCTCCGCATCTCTCTCTTCCGGACGTTCTTCGTCCTCCGACCCCACCCAAAAGCCTTAGGGTGGTGGTTTTCAATCTCCGGAAGGACCTTTCATTCATTACCGATCTTCCATCGTAGATCCACGGATGGAAGAATCAATTTTTCTTTGCTTCTTCTTTGCTACCCTGGGGGTTTCCTTCTCGTTGGGGCGACCCTCGAACTCAGCCGAACGAAAACAGTCGAGTGGAGGCAGAAGACCGAGAGGACTTTCACCGACTGAAGGATATGTCGGTGCCGAAGCAGAGAGAGCTCATCACCGAACAAGCTCTCTATGACGCCGGCCTAAGTTCGGTTCTTCGCTTAGGTACAGTTCGATCTGTCGGTCGTCTTTTGACTTTTCCATCTATCTTTGGACTTGTGCTAATCTTTCATTGAAATTGCAGGCATGCCGTCGAGAGTAAGACTAACAAATGCCGACATTTGGCAGCACGCGGCGAGGAAGAGACTGGCGCCTGGGGCCAGACCTTCGCAGCCATCCAAGAGGCCCCAGACATCATCTCCGACTGCCGTTGCGATGGCGGCTGCGTAGCCTGACACCAAACGAGCATCGGGCTTTGAACCAGTCATCGCCTTATCAGCGCCGGCGGTGCCACCCGAGGCGCCGTCCGAGGAAGGGGCGGCGGAGGGGGTAGCTGAAGGAATATCGATGGCCTCGCCTGTGGAAGAGGTTCGGGTCGAAGCACGAGAGCCCGAACGACCTACGGCGGCTCCCATCGCACCCTCGGGAGGAACTCAGTCGAGTTCAAGCTTTCCATCCTTCTCCGATCTCCGAGCCTGGGCACTGATCGGGGGAAGGCTCGATGGCGCCGGCAGACGACACAAGGTCGACGGACCGCATCGCATCGTCCGATATTCGAGTTCCCGAGGGAGCATCGGCCCTGCCAAACATAATTTGGCCAGGAGGTTGTGTCAGGCAACCATTCTCCCGACCGACCGGGAGCTCTTGAAGAGTCGGCAGGTGACCGAAATGCTCTCTTCATTCTACTCAACCATGATCGAGGTGAGTTCTTCTTTTTCTTTCCTCTTCATTATTATTTTCATTATTTTATTTTTCTGACGACCGGTCTTCTACTTGCAGCTGATCTACAACATGTCCGAGTTGGAGGCTGGGTACCGGAGGTTTGGCGATATCCGAACGGCCTGGAAGGATAGGGCGAAAACCATCGAAGTCGAAAGGCGACGCTGGTGGAACAACTGAAGCTGTCGGTCGACCGCGAGGCCAAGCTCGAGGAGGAGATTTTTCGACTCACCGACGACTAGCTGCCTCGGAGGTCGAACTTCAGTCGGCCCGCGACAACCAAGTGCAAGACCTGTTACGCTCATCGACTGCGGCGTGAGCGGGACGATTGCATTAGTG
>NC_025996.2:1543170-1605878 GCF_000442705.2 Elaeis guineensis | reverse complement strand
ATGGAGCTTCTTGCCGCCACATTTCCCAACACTGCATTACTATGAGTCAGAGTTCATTGAACCATCCTAAATTGGATGGTTCAGGGTGTACCGAACCAAACTGGCCCCTAACTAGGATGGTTTGCCACATCGAAATGATATATATGGCGGTTCAAGGGTTTCTACTTTTGTTTGCTTTGTTTCTTCATCTTTGGCATCCCCTTGTGCTCGTCTTCCCCTTGCTGACTAACACCAATATAGATCGCTCTCGGGTAAGCCGTCTCTCTCTCTCTCCTTCCTTCCTCTCTCTTCCTCCTCCCCCTCTTCCCTAGTGTGGTCTTCTTGACATCGCCATCGTCATTCTGAACCAGTCCCTGCTGTCTTCGTTTTGGAAAAGGGAAGAAAGGGAACAAAGCAGAGAACTGCAATTGCGGTCATCTATTTCAAACTCCTTTTTCATTTTCGAATTTTGAATTGAAGTCAACAGACCATTTGCTGATGATTTGTACTCAGAAAACAGTCTGCCAATCTTCAATTGGGAATTTGAAAATATAAAAAGGGTCCAAAACCTCCCAGAACAGCATAGTATGGACATGTAGCATGCTGAACCGCCAGTATTGGTTGGCAAACCCGTGTGAGTTCTTTCCCCTCAGATTTATTTGAGATGTTTCTAAGTTTGTAAGCTTATCTCTTGATAAACAGATGCATTTCTGGATAAATACACATACATATGTTCATGTGGTAAAGGATTTAATGTCTGAAATGTAGCTAAGTAGTTTTTTCCTATGCCACAGTGCATGGATGATCTGCTCAGTTCATTTCATAGCACCTTCAAATACAGGCTAAAATTCTTGTGGTCGGAGTAGCGCCAAATCATAGATTAAGATTGGTTGGGGTAGCCTCAAATCATAGATTAAGATAATCATTTGTTACTGAAAATCTGCTACTTCATCTGGTTAGCATCCCTCTCACTTGGAAGAGGTCCAGTGTTCGGACCCTGGTGGTGACATCCCCCCCATGTTTCTCGAAAAAGAGAACTGATGATTTACTCATCACATAATGCAATTTTTTGTTAGGTATTTCGGGTGTTGTGGATCATGATAATTGGTGTGCCATTGATTTGAATTTCCTATAAGTTATTATAAGATAACTAGGCTAGATGTTCTCTTCTCTACATGAAGATACATACATGTGCACATGCATTCAAACACACTCCAACAAGGAATTGAAGAGAGAATTTGGTCTGGTTTCTTACTTTTCTTCTGTAATCTAATGAATATGAAAGTTTAGTCTAAAATCATGTATTAACATGTAGAACAAAGACTTTATAAAAGTAGAACTAACTGGTCTTCTATAATTCTTGTCTGCCATTTACAGGAAACAGTTGCGGCACAAATTTCAAATCTCTACCATTGGCCCAAAGTTCTTGAAGTACCGATTCTTGATGGTGCTAGGTGAGCTTCAAGTGCATCTGCGTGATTATCTTTTATGCTTTAATGATCGGTTTTAGTTCTTCCAGTTTTTGTATTGTTCTGGGATTATGACAACACTTTCTTATGCAAATTTCATTAGAAAAGGAATGCCAAAAATCAAGAAGTAATTAAAGATCTAAATGACACCTATAAAAATGGGTTTTTTGATGCTTTTAGTGTGAAAAAAAACTAGTTTCTTGCAGACCCACGTTGAGATTTCACACTAACTTGTGTAGTTAAGTTGTGATGTTACTTCCTGAAAGTTTTGAAATAGCCTAATAATAATGACATCCTATTTTGTCGATGATTGCCATAATATGCTTCTTAGAGAAATTGTTACATAATTATTATTGATCGGATAGTCTGAAGTCGTGATTTCTTCTTTTTTATAGTGGAGCCACAAAGAAGCCTGTTGGTATATTACATGTGAAGGTTGTTCGCGCACTTAATCTCCGCAAAATGGATTTCCTTGGTAAATCTGACCCATATGTTAAGCTCAGGCTGAGTGGGGACAGACTACCATCGAAGAAAACCTCGATAAAAATGAGTAATCTGAATCCTGAATGGAATGAACAGTTCAAGCTTATAGTGAAAGACCCTGAGACTCAAGTTCTTGAGCTGCATGTCTTTGACTGGGAAAAGGTTTATTTCCCTGCATATGTTAATTCATACTTGTTTTTCATTTTTATTCTTGTGAATGACTGGATGTTATATCTAAAGTTGCGGTTGCTTGTATGCAATTGATAGGTTAAAATGCATGATAAGCTGGGCATGCAAGTAATTCCCCTTCGCTTGCTTACACCTCATGAGACAAAGACATTCACAGTTGATCTTCTCAAGAACTTGAACCCCAATGATTCACAAAATAAAAGAAACAGAGGACAGCTTGTAGTGGAGTTGACATTTGATCCTTTTAAAGAAGAAAATGGCAGGTTAAGTGATACTTTAGATGGAGATTTTAGGCATAGTAGCATCGGCAGGGCTTCCCATGATATATCATTTAATGGTGGGGTTTTGTTGGTAACCATTGAAAGTGCCGAAAATATAGAAGGAAAGCATCACAATAACCCTTATGTACTGATCCTTTTCAGAGGAGAAAAGAAGAAGACTAAGGTGAGCTTAAATTACTTACTGAGCTATGATTCTTAATGTTGGCCATTATAATATATTGTGGTTTTCTTGGTTGCATGTGCATACTTGGCTGTCACTCTCCGACTTAATACCTCTTCATCGAGGTGTTTCACACATATTGAGGGAGATCTTTCTACTTTATACTCCTTTTCCATCCTTTTATCTTGCAGTTCATGTCTGTTTGCCATTAGCAAGCTAATTGATGACTGGTTATGTCCCTTGCTGTACTGGCACTGAGTTTCTCTTGATAGATATATATCACTACTGCTTTTTAAGTGGTTCTTCAACCTCTTCTTGCATATATGCATGTGTGATCATTCTCACTTGATGTGTATCACCATTGTTCTATAAGTGGATGTGTATCCCCCAACCCCCAATCAAAAAGAGGGAACACAGTTTTTCTCGTGTGTGTGCGCACATGCACTTTTATATTAGTGAACCTCAAACCCCTGTTTGCATATCTGCATGTATTTATGCATGTGGGTGTCACCATTATTCTTTGTAGATCTCTAACCACCAGACCTTTCTTTTCTTTTCTTTTTTTGTTTGTGCGAGCACATGTATGATGTTTGTTTTCCTGCTGTTTTAACAGTGGACCACTAACCTCTAACCTCTTTTCTCCTTGGGTGTCTAAATTTTGTGTATTGAATTAACACTTTAAAAAAAAAAATTGTTCTCCCTCTTCCTTTGCTGTATTTTCTGGTTTTAACTCAGCTTCCATTTTAATCCTTCATTCACATTTTGAGTGTAATGCCAGCATTTTGAGGCCTGACATTTTGTTAAATGGCATCATTGGTATTTAATATTAGTTATACAAGATCTGTCTACATTTTTTGATGCTGTTACTGTTTGGATATCTGTTTTCTAATTTGTTTCTTTTTACATAAACAAGTGTTTCCTCACATGACCTTCTTTTTGCAGTATCCTCTCCACAAATTCAATTTAATTCTTGTGTGGAATTTTTTTTGTGTTGTTTGTTCCAATTAGTTTGATGCTACTAAATCTGATGCTATCTTCCTTTGTTATTTGAGCCTGCTAAGATGAGTCATCTTCTGCCGTTGGTTTGGAGAAGCCTGTTATTTGGAGCTCCTATGCTCTTAACTTCCCCCCCCTTCTCCCCTGTCACTTGTTCTTTATGTTTCATTCAAAGCTGATCAAAATGACTCCATTTCACATAGGACATCATGATGTTATTTGGAGCTCCCTTGTCCTGTTTTTTGGAGCTCCTGTGCTCTTTAAACTTTTTTCCCCTTCTCCCCTGTCACCTAGTCTTTATGTTTGATTCAAACTTCAAAGCTTAAAAATGACTCCATTTCAAGGACATCATGATGTTTTGTTTTTGCCATTGGTTTGAGCATTGTTTCTATCTTTTTATACCCATAGTTTATTACGGTCGCAAGGCATGTCAAGTTTGCAACTTATGTGAAGCTTTTTGTTTCAAAAGGGAGCTGAAAGGTCATTTTTTGATGTAAAAGTGAATGATCCGTTTGTTCCCTTTATTTCATAATTTAGAAATCGCATGTTTTATAGCAAGTACCCTTGTTGTGTTGCAGATTTTGCTTCGATTGTCGGTGTTTATGTTGATAAGCATCTCAATATTTCTTCCATGTTGATTTATATTCAGATGATTAAGAAAAGCAGGGATCCAAGATGGAATGAAGAATTCCAGTTCATGTTAGAGGAAGCCCCTGTAGGTCAGAAAATTCACATAGAAGTGATGAGCAAACGAAGAGGTTTTAGCTTTCATGGAAAGGTTAGGAAAATCCATGACCATCCTTTTTATTTTTAATTTCATTTATGTTATTCCCTTCTAATTTTTCCCTCTTTTCTAATGTCATAGGAATCATTGGGGCACGTAGATATCAATCTTTTAGATGTTGTTAACAACGGCCGAATAAATGAAAGATATCATTTGATAAATTCAAGGAATGGAACGATACACATTGAGATTGAATGGAGCACCACTTGATGTTACGGCCATAAATGTTGCATATTCATCGTAAGAGAGCTGTTTGATTCTCCATGTGTATATTCATCATGAGATTTTGTGTTGCGAACAATTAAATCATTGTAACATATCAGAGAAAAAAACACCATCAGAATATTATACAACATATAATTCTTTTCCTTTTCACTTTTGTGACTTAAATGAGTGATGTACGTCGACTTGAAAGAGAACCAGTTAGGGTTGTTTTGTCAACATCTGTCACTGGACATTCTTTTTTATTTAAATCAAAATGTTAGGAACTGTAAATTTTCTTGTAAGGAAACTATATAAAGAACAGATGTTGCAGATCTTTTACAATCTTGAGCTTTTGTCAGGACACCTCTGCTTATTTGACGCTGTTTGAACACCGATAATGTCCTATCTCAATGCTTGACACCAAGGTTTGTTGGTTCTTTGGTGTCTATTGTGGTCAATCCCTTCGTCTGATTGTCGAAGATGCACATCTGCAAGAAGTCCTCACTGATCGGAGATATCTCTGGAGGATCCTCCGATGCTTAAGTCAGAGAAGAGATTAGGTAACAGTGAAAAATCAAGGGGCTCAGCGAGAGAGACTTTACCAAAATTGTTGCCTTACTTCGTTTTATAATAGAATGCGGTATGATCTCGTCATTAATGGTGTAGACAACTGGAAAGTTGTCAAATCGTTGGGGGCTATCAAATCGTCGTGGGCTGTTAGGTCATTAAAATTAATCCATGTTCTTGGCAGGACAACGTCCTATGGCGATTGTACAGCATGTCTTGGCAGGACAATAGCCCATGACGGTTGTACGGCATTTGGACGGGCTGGCCGACTATATGTCGGTATTTGGTTGTGGGACGTCGGGTGATGACTCGGAAACACCGTCGGCTGATCTGGTGCCTTGTGGAAGTCGGATGTCGGCTGCCACCCCCGATAGCGAGTCGGTGATATGGGTTCGGCCGTTCGGATCGGTTGGAAACAGTATTGGTCTGTTTGGCGGCATACCTTTGGTCGGATATTGTCGGCAGTCATTGTCGGAGTCGTCTGTCCTGTCCGGTGGGTAGAGTCGGACGTCGGTCAGATCGTTCGAGGATAAGTCGGCGTATAGGGGTTAGTCAGTATATCCCAACAGTTGTCCCCCCCACTCCTGAGTCTGATGTCGTGTTGGCCCGCGTTACCACGTAGGCGACGGGCTTGGGCGAAAGGAGTGGTTTTCTGTCACGTCATGTCCCGACTCTGCCGATTGTACCAACGGATGATCCGGTGTCAGACATCTCATCGGGAATGCAAACCGCCGTCGATTAATTAATTCTGAGATGCGATTTTTCCACCACACGTCGGGGGCTATTGGGTCGGGATCGTTTCGGATGGCGGTGATGGAGGCGACGTGGCTCAATCTGGGACAGGTGCGTCGAACCGTCGGACCGAGGAAGGGCCCAGGTACTGCCACGTGTCAACATCCGAAAAATTCTTGTTCCGCGTGCTTTCAACTCGACCGTCGAAGGGCCTTATATATATATATGGCCACTCGTATCCAAAGTTTCACTTTTTACTGCCCTGTTTCTGGTGCTGAGGCCCTATCGAGTTGTCCCCCAGTTCAGGTAGCTGTTTCCGTCCTCCTTCTTTGAAAGCTCTTCTCAAGCTTTTCATTCTTGTCCCTTTGCATCTTCGCTCCCTTTGCATTTTTCTTTTTATTCTCTTTTCTTGGGGCTAGCGTTATGGCTAGAACCTCTCCTCGAGGAAGTCAGTCGGGGAATCCGATCGATGATTCTCAGTCGACCTCGGAGGTGGAGGCTTCTTCACTTTTGGGACCGAACGTCAAACGGCTTAGGGAACAATATAGTATCCCGGAGCAGCTTCGACTTTTCGCCCCTGGGGCTGAGGGTCGGGTTAACAACCCGCCTCCGGCCAGGTGACCTTTTATGTTAAGGACCTTCGGACTGGTCTTCGCTTCCGATTCCGGAGTTCGTCCGGAATGTCTTGGATTATTACGGGCTTTGCCCGGCGCAACTGGTGCCGAACTCAGTCCGATTAATAATCAGCTTCGCTTGTTGTGTCGGCTCTTGCCGACCTTTCCCGCATCTCTCTCTTCCGGGGTTCTTCGTCCTCCGACCCCACCCAAAAGCCTTAGGGTGGTGGTTCTTCAATCTCCGGAAGGGCCTTTCATTCATTACCGATCTTCCATCGTCGATCCACGGATGGAAGAATCAATTTTTCTTCGCTTCTTCTTTGCTACCCTGGGGGTTTCCTTCTCTTGGGGCGACCCTCGAACTCAGCCGAACAAAAACAGTCGAGTGGAGGCAGAAGATCGAGAGGACTTTCACCGACTGAAGGATATGTCGGTGCCGAAGCAGAGAGAGCTCATCACCGAACAAGCTCTCTATGATGCCGGCCTAAGTTCGGTTCCCGCTTAAGTACAGTTCGGTCTGTCGATCGTTTTTTGACTTTTTCATCTGTCTTTGGACTTGTGCTAATCTTTCATTGAAATTGCAGGCATGCCGTCGAGAGTAAAACTAACAAATGCCGACATTCGGCAGCACGCGGCGAGGAAGAGACCGGCGCCTGGGGCCAGACCTTCGCAGCCACCCAAGAGGCCCCAGACATCATCTCCGATTGCCGTTGCGATGGCGGCTACGCAGCCTGACACCGAACGAGCATCGGGCTTTGAACCAGTCATCGCCTTATCAGCGCCGACGGTGCCACCCGAGGCACCGTCCGAGGAAGGGGCGGCGGAGGGGGTAGCCGAAGGAATATCGATGGCCTCGCCTGTGGAAGAGGTTCGGGTCGAAGCACGAGAGCCCGAACGACTGCGGCGGCTCCCGTCGCACCCTCGGGAGGAACTCAATCGAGTTCAAGCTTTCCATCCTTCTCCGATCTCCGAGCCTGGGCGACTGATCGGGGGAAGGCTCCGATGGCGCCGGCAGACGACACAAGGTCGACGGACCGCATCGCATCGTCCGATATTCGAGTTCCCGAGGGAGCATCGGCCCTGGCCAAACACAATTTGGCCAGGAGGTTGTGTCAGGCAACCATTCTCCCGCCGACCGGGAGCTCTTGAAGAGTCGGCAGGTGACCGAAATGCTCTCTTCATTCTACCCAACCATGATCGAGGTGAGTTCTTCTTTTTCTTTCCTCTTCATTATTATTTTCATCATTTTATTTTTCTGACGACCGGCCTTCTACTTGCAGCTGATCTACAACATGTCCGAGTTGGAGGCGGGTACCGAGGTTTGGCGACATCCGGACGGCCTGGAAGGATAGGGCGAAAACCATCGAAGTCGAGAAGGCGACGCTGGTGGAACAACTGAAGCTGTCGGTCGACCGCGAGGCCAGCTCGAGGAGGAGATTTTTCGACTCACCGACGGCCTGGCTGCCTCGGAGGTCGAACTTCAGTCGGCCCGCGAGCAGCCAAGTGCAAGACCTGTTACGCTCATCGACTGCGGCGTGAGCGGGACGGTTGCATTAGTGAGCTCGAGGCTGAGCACGAACAACTTCGGGTCAGCCTGAAAAATCTGGCTAAGATCGAGGAGAACCTATCCTCCGCCCAAGCCGACGTCGACATAGCGAAGGCGAAGGCGAGTCGGCTAAAGAGGCGTTGAGCCGGGCGGTGGAGGACTTCCGCGGCTCGGACGAGTACTGGGAGGAGCTTCTCGAGAGCAGCTTCGCCTCCTACCGAGTGGGGTACGAGGATGCCCGGATGCAATTCAGAGGCTATACCCGAAACTCGACCTGAGCAGCGTCGTCCCTTCGGGGTCGGAGGACCAAGCCGCAAAGGAGGAGGCTGACCCAATACCGGAGGATCAGACGGCTGCGGAGGAGGCCATCCCTGGGCCGGTGGAACGAGCTACCGAAGGTGAGGCAGCTCCAACCTCCGATCCCACTCTGACCCGAGCGGGTACATCGATCGCTTCCGAACCCTTCCCGGTCCAGGAAGTCGATTCCGACGAGTAGTCGGAGTATCTGCTCCATTGTTTTTATTTTGTTTTTGTTTCGCCTTTGATACTTGTAATCGGACTTCGGTCCAATTTTGTAAGTCTAACTTCAACTAAATAAAATCGAAGACTTTTCAAATTTTTCCTGCATGCGGTTCAAAATGTATGTCTTGCCGAGACATCCCCGAATGTATAGGTCGTAGATCCGACATACCTCGTTAGGACGTTCGGTAGGATCCAGCGTAGTTAATCAAGATAGTCAGTAGCGTGCGCCATGCTAAGGACAGAGCAAGCCCCGATCGTAGACCAGCATCCTGACTGTCATACAGGTTGCGTAGGATCCGATGGTCGAGAGTCGTTCGACGCAGTTAGCTTGGGTGTCGACTGTAGGTCGAGCGTCCGTCGCCCAGACCTTGGTCGGGCGTGCACGTCGAGCCGGGTGTCGACCAATCTCCGAACGTAGCTTGTTGACACGATCATTCCGTAGAATCTGATAGTCGAGTAGTGTCCGACGTATTTGGTTAGGATAACGATGACAAGTCGAATATCCGTTGCCCGACCTTGGTCGGCATATACGTCGTGATGTATGATAAATGGTGGCAAGCCAAATATCCTTTGATCGGTTGTGACCAAGTCGGTATGTCGCAAGTGCGACCTCGGTCGTCTTGACATTTTGTCCTTCTTAGTCGAAGCCAAATCGGCAAGTTAGCCAGCCGCATTGATCGAGAGTCGACTGTGGAAGGAGCGCGGCTTCAACTTAGAGAGGTTTCATCGCCAGCGCTGGCCTTCCGTTAGTCTAGACAGAACGTTCTCGTAAGAGTTCGATGTGTCATCGGCGATCGGCCGTAGGTTTCCAACGAAATGTTGGGCCCAAGTCGGGCATCGGGGCTCGTACTTTTGGCGAGGGTCGACCCACGATGGAGAGCCGAACTTTGTTGACTCTGGGATTTTGAAATTGAGTTGTATTCCGAACAAGGGCATACAGAATTCACTGATGTACAATTTCAGGTTGTCGGCATTCCAAATCCGGAGAATGGCCGTCCCTTCCAGGGTCTCAAGTCGGTAGGCGCCCGGCCTGCAGGTGTCCGCTATCTTGTAGGGTCCTTCCCAGTTCGGGATAGTTTTCCTTGATTCAGAGGCTTCGAGACTTCCACCTTCCTTAAAACCAGGTCTCCAGGTCTGAAAAACTTTGGCTTAACTTTAGCATTGTAGTATCGGGCCACTTTTTGTCGGTAGGAAGCCATGCGGAGTTGAGCCTCGCATCAGAGCTCGGGTAGGAGGTCCAAGTCAGCTCTCCGACACTCAGAGTTGCCTGGTTCACAGTACTGCTCAACTCTAGTCGATGGTAGCCCGATCTCAAGTGAGATCATTGCCTCCGTCCCATAGGCCAAATTGAAAGGAGATTCTCCGATCGGAACACGAGGTGTCGTTCGGTACACCCACAAGACCGAGTGTAATTTCTCGACCCAGAGGCCTCTGGCTTCATTCAGTCGAGTCTTCAATCCATGCAGAATGATCGGTTGGTTACTTCGACTTCTCCGTTGGACTGTGGATGCCCGACCGAGGTCAGCTTGTGCGTGATATGAAATCTTGCACAGAACTCTCTGAAGTCTTGGTTGTCGAACTGTCGCCATTGTCGGTGATGATAGTGTGTGACAGTCCGAATCTAGAGATGATGGACTTCTGGATAAAGTCTTCCATCTTACGCTCGGTGATTTGCGCCAGGGGTTCGGCCTCCACCACTTGGTGAAGTAGTCGATTGCGACGACTATGAACTTTCTTTGGCCAGACGTCGGAGGAAAGGGCCGAGTATGTTGATTTCCCATTGGGCGAAGGGCCACGGGGCGACAATGGAAGTCAGCTGGTTGGCGGGCCGGTGTTGTATGTTGGCGTACTTTTGACATGGCTCACACCTTCGAACCAAATCAGCCACATCTTTCTTCATGGTGGGCCAGTAGTAACCTTGCCGTAGGACTTTGTAGGCCAGGAATTTGCCCCCAGGTGACTTCCGCAGATCCTTTCATGCACCTCTCTGAGTGCATAGTCCGCATCCGTCGGTCCCAGGCACTTTAGCAAGGGAAGGGAGAACGACCTTTTGTAGAGTCGTCCGTCCATCGTTACATATTGGGAGGCCGTCCATCGGAGTTGCTTGGCTTCCGTGGGGTCTTCGGGGCTGGTTCCGTCAGTCAGATACTGAACGATCGGATCCATCCAGCTTGGCTCAGTCGTCAGTTGTAGCACCTCCTCAGCCTTGTCGACGCTCGGTTGCTCGAGACTCTCTACGAGTGTCTGGCCCAAAGCATCGTAGGTGGATGTCGCAAGCCTGGAGAGTGCGTCGCCCGAGCATTCTCCATCCTGGGACTGTGGGAGATCTTGAAATACTTAAGGTGCGCCACGAGATCTCTCACTTTCTGAAAATATTTTGCCATGGTCGGATCCCGCACTTCGAATTCGCCTCTGACTTGCCCTACAATCAGCTGGGAGTCGGAGAAGACTCTGAGGCTGTCGATCCCGAGCTCCTTCACCACTCTCAAGCCAGCGAGAAGTGCTTCATACTCGGCTTGATTATTAGAGGCTTTGAAGTTGAATCGAGGGCGTACTCGGTAACTACTCCCTCCGAGTTGGTAAGCAGGAACCCGGCTCCGCTCCCTTGAGCATTGGAAGCTCTGTCTATGTGTAATACCCAGGTTGACCCAGGTTATATTCAGAGGTCGCAGCTTCTTTGGAGCTCCCGTTTTTCGACATTTGGTCGTTGTTGGGCATTCCGCAATGAAGTCAGCCAGAACTTGGGCTTTCAAAGCAGGTCGCGGTCGGTACTGGATGTCGAACTCGCTCAGCTTCACCGTCCATTTCGCCAGTCGTCCTGATGTGTCGGGGCGATGCAGGATCGCCCTCAGGGGTTGGTCGGTGAGGACCACGATGGCGTGCGCTTGAAAATACGGATGGAGTCATTGCGCTCATATGACCAAGGCAAATATCATTTTCTCTGCTCTTGAGTACCGAGTTTCGCTTCGTGGAGCACTTTGCTGGTATAATATATGAGTTGGTGAATTCAGCTCTCGTTCTCCCGAACGAGTATCGAACTGATCGCCTCTGGGGTGGTAGCCAAGTAAAGGTACAATATTTCTCCGACCTCTGGCTTTACAAGCAGGGGTGGAGAAGTCAGATATTTCTTCAAATCTTCGAAGGCTTGCTGGCACTCATTCGGCCAAGAGAAGTCCTTTGTCTGCCTCAGAATTTTGAAGAACGGGAGGCATCTCTCAGCCGACCGAGAAATGAATCGGCTGAGTGCGATGATCCTTCCATTGAGCTGCTGTACTTCTTTTTGGTGTGCGGGTGCCGCATGTCGATAATCGCCTTTATCTTCTCGGGTTGGCCTCAATCCCCGTTGAGAAACTGAAACCCGAGGAACTTCCGTCACCGAAGGCGCACTTGGTCGGATTTAGCTTCATTCGATGTCGCTGAAGTGTGCGAAAAGTTTCTTCCAGGTCTTGGACGTGATCTGAAGCATGTGCGCTCTTCACCAGCATGTCGTCCACGTACACCTCCATGTTGCCCGATTTGAGCTTTGAAGACCTTATTGACGAGTCGCTGGTAGTGGCTCCGGCATTCTTCAGACCGAAGGGCATCACTCTGTAACAGTAAAGGCCCTTGGCGGTCACGAAGGCCGTATGCTCTTCGTCCTCGGGCACCATCCGGATCTGGTTATATCCGGCAAAGGCATCCATGAAGCTGAGCAGTCGATGACCGGACGTCGCATCCACCAGTTGGTCGATCTTCGCAGTGGAAAGCTGTCCTTCGGACAGGCTCGATTCAGGTCGGTGTAGTCGATACAGATCCTCCACTTTTCGTTGGCTTTCTTCACCATGACGACATTGGCGAGCCAGTCGGGATATGTGGTTTCTCTGATGAAGCCCGCCTCGAGTAGTTTGTCTACTTCCTCGTCGATGGCCTTCTGTCTTTCGGGGCGAAAGACCATTTCTTCTGTCTCACCGGCCTCATGCCAGGGGGATGTTGAGTCGGTGAGTCATTATTTTCGGAGGAATGCCGGACATATCCGCTGCCGACCAAGCGAATATGTCGGCGTTGTCTTTCAATAGCTCTATCAGCTGCTGTCGCTCTGGGTCGGACAATTGCGACCCGACCCAGACCACCTGTTCAGGATTCTTTGCCATCAGGATGGAAATCAGCTGTTCAGCCGGTTCACCCCATTCCTCCTCTTCCGTTGGTCCAACTTGTCGACCGACAGGAATCCTTCGATTTATTATTTTGAGTTGAGATTTGGAAGCATCGCCGAGCGAGCCGTTGATCCCCGCGCATTTCTCCAGCTCCATTTTTAGTCGGAAACGGACCAGCAAGTGATATGTCGAGACTATCGCTCTGAGAGCATTTAGTCCGGGTCTTCCAAGTATGGCGTTGTAGGTCGAAGGTACTCGGACGACCGTGAAGGTCAAGTAGATGGTGCTTTGTCGTGATTCAGCCCCAGCTGTCACGAAAAAAGCAATTTCTCCTTCCACTGCGACGGCATCCCCGACGAAACCTACTAGGGGCATAGAGACTCTCCTGAGTCGGTCGGTCGACAGTCGCATTCGGAAGAAGATCGAGTAAAATAAAATGTTAGTCGAGCTTCCATTATCAACAAGAATCTTTTTTACATCATAATTCGCTATTGTTGTCGAGACAACAACAGCGTCATCATGGGGAGTTTGGATTTCCAAGCATCTTCATCTGTAAAAATGATTACATCATCCTGGCGTGGCTTCTTCGTCGACTCCCTTCAGCAGTCGTCCCTCGGTCCAGTCGTTTGGAGATCATGTTGATGACTCCACAGTAGGCTGATTGTTTGCTGCCTCTTCAGTCGGTTGGGGTCGTCGGTCGGGAAGGGGTCGAGTCGGCGGTCCTTCGATACTTTTCGAGATACCCTCATCGTATGAGGGCCTCTATTTCATCCTTGAGTTGGATGCATTGCTCGGTTTGTGACCGTGGCCCGATGGAATCGACAGTATTTTCTCCGATCGCGGCCCTTTGCCTTCAGAGGCGAGGCCGTCGCAGATATTTCGCTCCTTCGATCTCCATCAGGATCTGTGCACGAGGAGCAGAGAGAGGGGTGTAGGAGTCATACCTGCGATGCGTCGGTCTCGGACTCTGCCGTCGGGGATCTCGGGCTCCGTCGTCGGGGCGAGACCGTTTATCGATCGGGGCCTGCTGGGTTCAGCAGGAGCCTGATTTTTCTTCCGCTTCTCCTTCTGGTCCTTGCTCTCGGTCAGGCGCCGGTCGGAAGCTCCTTCGTCCACGCATGTATTTGTACGCTGCTCCAGCAATTCGGCATATGTCCGGGGAGGGTCTTGTTCAAGGAATATGTGAATCGGGACCCCCTTAGCCCCCTCTTCATGGCCGAGATAGCCATATCTTCGTTGAGGTCCCGAACCTCAAGTGTGGCCATATTGAATCGGGCCACAAAGTATCGGAGTGTCTCATTTTCTCCCTACTTGAGGGAGAAAAGACTGTCCGAGGTTCGTGATGGTTTTCGCTGGTGCTGAAATGGGCCACGAAAGAATGCTCGAGCTGTCCGAAGAGTGGATACCTCCTGAGCGGAGGCCGGAGTACCAGGCCCTGGCAGCTTTACGAAGTGTGACGGGAAGCCGATGCAGAGGAGGGCATCGGTTGCCCTTGAATTATCATGAGAGTCTTGTAGCTCTCCAGATGGTCAACTGGATCGGTGGAGCCGTCGTAAAGCTCCACATGAGGCATCTTGAACCGACTAGGATTGGTTCGTCGAGGATAAATCGGGAGAGAGATTGGGTGGTCCAGAAGTCGACGTCGTTTGAAGACTTCTGACCATCCGCTTAGAGCTGGGCAAGTCGACGGTCGATTTCTTCGAACTTACGTTCGTAGTCGTCCAACCGTCGGTGTTGAGAAACTCTAGGGGTCGAACCTCCCGACGAATTTGAGAGGGAGGCAGACGGTGTCTGCGGCTGCTTCTCCTTCCTCGCTCGCTCCAGCTGGAAAGAGAGGGACTCGAGATCGGTGGGTGTCGCACCGCAGCCGCCTCCCCCTTCTCGGTGGGAGTGCTGAGACGGCTGCTCTTGAGGAGGAGACGGAAGTTGACGCGGGCATCGGCGGCTGCTTCTGGACGGCATCGGGTGCGCCGTCGGTAGTTGCGGCAACTGGGTTGGTTGTTGTTGGAGATTTTTGACCGCGTCCGTCAGAACAGTCATTTGCTGCACGATCGCCGCAATCTGTGCCTTCGTGGTCACCACAGGATGTGGAGAGCTGGATTCCACCATGGAGGGTAAAGGACGGGCCTCTTCCCGACGGAAAGAGTGCCTCATCGATCCGATAGCTCTCAATCACTGAGCCCTGATTTTTGTCATCTCGAGAGATTTTTCAAGCTCTATGGAGCTCGCTGTCTTACCGCCGCTGTGGCCGAATCCCTACCTGGCGCGCCAAATCTGTTACGGCCAATCCCCTCATCGCCTGATGTCAGGGACGCGCACCTGCAAGGAAAGTCCTCACTAACCGGAGATGTCTCCGGGGGAACCCTCCGATGCTTAAGTCAGAGAGGAGACTAGACAACAGTGGAAAAATCAGGGGGCTCAGCGAAAGAGAGACCTTATCAAAACGTTGCCTTACCCCGTTTTATAGTAGAATGCGGTATGGTCCCGCCATTAATGTGTAGACACTGGGGAGTTGTCAAATCACCGGGAGCTATCAAATCATCGTGGGCTATCAGGTCATTAGAATTAATCCATGTCTTTGGAGGACAATATCCCATGGCGGTCGTACTGCATGTCCTTGGCAGGACAACAGCCATGGTGGTTGTACGGCATTTGGACGGACTGGCCGACTATATGTCAGTATTTGGTTGCCGGGACGTCGGGTGATGACTCGAAAACACCGTCGGCTGATCTGGTGCCTTGTGGAAGTCGGATGTGGCGGCTACCCCCGACAGCGAGTCGGTGATATGGATTCGATCGTTCGGCCGGTTGAAATAGTATTGGTCTGTTTGGCCGGCATATCTTTGGTCGGATATTGTCGGCAGTTATTGTCGGAGTCGTCTGTCCGTCCGGTGGATAGAGTCGGACGTCGATCGGACCGTTCTGAGGAAAGTCGGTATAAGGGTCAGTCGGTATATCCCAACAGTACTTTTTTTTCTTTTTTTCTGCAAATATAGATAGCAATTTTATGAATTTTGATTCGAGATTTATACTCAAGATTTTTTTCCGTTGAAAACAATACACTAACGCCATCTGCTAATATGTTATAGGTCACTATAATAACATTGTGAGCCCCTGATCAAACAATTTAACTATTTTTATGCTCTTACTCATTATAACGCTCGTAGATAACCATTGTAACAAGGATATTGGGTAATGGTAATGAAATAACTATGTTGGTTCGCTGGATCTTCGTTCTTTATTTATTTAATAAAATATTGATATAAAAATTTTATTTTATTTCATGAACTTGAATCATGTTGAGTTTATGAGAACGATATACATAGATTAGAAACCATCGACGTTCTCTTTAAATGATTAGTTAAAGATCATTATAATTAAATGGTGATCATTATTTAGTTCATTTTGACGAAAAGATCGTTGCTATTTAATTTCTCATTATTATTATATATGATGCAAAGATGGGTCCTCAAAATTTTTGTAACGTTATAAAAATCGTTATTTCAAACGTTGCAACCTGCTGGCCGCATAAAAGGGATGAGTGCGGAAGCGTACCCTCCCTGGTGCGAGCTACGTCTCCGTCGAGCGACCGCAATGCCTCATCCAAGGGCAGGAGCCTGGGCTGCCACCGGTCCGTGAAAAGCTCGAACGGAGACCGAGAGAAGAGGTGGTGGTGGATTGTGGTGAAAAGATTTCAATGGCAAGGACGGAGATCCAGCCAAAGCGGGCGTCCAACCATCATCTAGGATGATGGCCGGCTGCCATGATCCATTATGAGTCATGACGAGGGCGACGAGGCCGCCACCGGCAACATGCTAAGTTACCGATGCAGAGGTCGGTGTTCCTCACATGCATTCTTGGCGGACTGCTCTCATTGCTAAGGCTACTGCTCATTTGGTTATGGAGTCAAATTCTCTTTTCTCTCAGGTGCTTCGAGCCAAGTATATATCATTTTGTTGGGGATTGTTTCAACAATTCTGCTCCATCTACATGCCCTGCTACTCTGATCAAGATCATCTCTGAAGCAGGGAAGGCATTGGTGGCAACTTTATTGGGTTAATGGGGGCTAGCACCTACAACATGCCTCTGCTCCAGGAGAATCTTACAGCTGATTGCATACGGGGCAATATAGGGCAGCAGGATTACAAATCCAGACGAAGTAGACAGGTTGACCATCAGTATCCATCGTCCTCTAAATGGGGCCACTAAGGATTTGGAATTTCTCGAGATGTTCTAGAATTCTTCGTCAATCATAAATTTTATGCTGCACAGTTCAAGTTCTATTTTTTAAAAAGATTTTATTTTCTGACTCACATAGATATATCCTATCTAGATGCCTCTAACCGGGGCATCAAGGATTTGGAATTTCTCGAGATGTTCTAGAATTCTTTGTCAAACTTAAATTTTGTGCTAGACAGCTTAAATTTTATTTTTTAAAAATATTTTATTTTTTGATTCATGTAGGTATATCCTATCTAGATGAGTTTAAACAAAATCTAATTTTATCCCAAAAAAATATAATGAAAACGAAATCTTTCATATTTGATGGCAGATCAAAGTAGTAATTTACATAAAGAAGAATTTGAGTGAGTATCAAATCGTAGTTTATCCGACAACTAGAAAAGGAATGAAATTGTTGACTTAGGATTAGGTTGGATCGGCCTATATCCAGAACCTGATCGAAATTTGAGTCGGGTTGAGATTTCAGCCCAAGCGGTACCTAAAGAAACCCATGCCCAGCCCCCTTTTCGGTTGGGTGCAGGCAGGGTCGGGTTGGGCCGCCCGATTTTCCTCCCTGAGGTTTGTCCAGGGCACGGCAATCGGCTCTCGCGGATTCGAAAATGAAAGGTTAGTGCTTTCTTCTCGTCTCTTCTCCACCATGAAACTTCGATGCTCTTCTGATCAAAGCTCCAACCTTTCCGCCAAATCCCTCTTCTCCCTCGGGCCCCCAAGCCCTCGTTTTCTTTGGCGGCGATGGCGATGGAGGAGCATCTTATTGATTCGTCAAAATATGTGAGAGAGATCCTAACCCTAGTGGAACGAGGGCTTGGGCTCTTGTTTCTCCGATTGAATCGGGCATGGGTCGTTCGAGAAGCTGGCCGCCCTGGGAAAGATGGGGTGTGGTTTTGAGCACTAGAGTTAAAACGCTAGAATTTCTCGACTGCAAACTTGCCATGCTTTGGCTCGGGAGGGGAGGTTGAGGAGATGAAGAGGATTTCAAGGCAAATGCAGGACCAAGAAGGTTAGTCGGTTTTATTTTTTAAAACTCTAAAAAAAATCAGCTATTAGCTTTGGAAACATTTAAGTCTTGATTCTTTTGTACATTCGATTTGATGACTCCCGCTATACTAATGTTCTATTCTATTGCAATTCCTTTTGTTATTTAATTGCTCTATATTTTCCTTTTAGTATTGGTAACCAGTTTACTGTGATTATTGCTTTGACCTTTTTGGATGGCCTATTGCTGTTTAATGTGAATTGTCAAGGTTGATATTTGGAATTAGTATTTCTTGATTTTGATAATGAAAGTGTTGGGGGAAAATTCATACAGGTTGAAAATGCGAAGAAGCTCAAGATTCAAAATAATCATATCCAATTCTTGAAAGTGTGAAGCCATGGCCAACTCATGATCGACTTGAATTAAACTATAGCTGATCTTCAGCTCACATCATCTAAGCAAAAATTGATGCTCAGGATTCGTCAGCATAACTTGACTAGTCTTATTCGAAATCATCGACGGCCTGGTGGCCTATCCACTAGTGCCAGCTTCCAAGGCTATTTGTGAACGATGTCGATCGACTGGGCATCTGTTTATAGCCAGCAGTTTTTGATCGAACAAGCATCGACAGCGAATAAACCTCACGCTTAGCAATTAGCTTGATTCTCGACCAAGGACCCTCTTTCCAAAAAAATAGTCGTAAAATCTGATTCTTCTTCGGCCTTATTCACCAATAGCAATTTGCCCAATAGCCCTCTCAGTGGCTGCTGGCATCTCTCCATCGATCGATCACTACTGATGGCCCGCTGAATATCACTGACAAGACCTCGGATCAACCTGATCGATTTAAATGCACCGATCAACTGGATCACCTGAGCAATCGGATAAAATATCCTAACAAACTTTCAGAAGGTGGCCACGTGGCATAACAGATATCTACGACTAATAACCTGATTAGTGGGCGGATAGCAAGCAGTCTATCCTGACAGCCTATAGGCTCAGGCCTAATAATCTCTGGATTTCGTCCATAAGAAGACGTAGAAAGAGAGACCCCAAGATAGGCCCTTACTCTACTTCTCACGCTCCTCCATCTGTGGAACGAGATACTGACTTGAGCATCGGAGAATCCTCATCAGAACAATCTTCGACTAGGACTTTTCTTGCAGGACTCGCCTTCGGGAGTGATCTCGACCGTCCACTCTAGCTCCTCCGGTGCCGGCCGAAATCTCGCACCAACAGAAAGCATGCAACCTTGTCTTAGATTAATTTAAGTCCATTTCTTTTCATAAAAGCATGAAAACTTTCCATCTAAGTGGGTAGGTGTAATAAGAAAAGAAATAGGTTTGTTATTTTTTTTTTAATATCTGTTCTTTGCATTTTTCATATACTTTGTGCAATGTAGTTAATAGCTAAGCTTAACGAACAACTGTTACCTCCGTTGGTTGGCACCTACTTGCCCTTTAAGAGGTCCAGGATTTGAAACCTAGGTACCGCCCCTAATAGTTGATAGCTACATTTAAACAACTTAGTTATGTCATTGCTTTTCTTTAGGATCTGCTTTGGAGCCATCCCTTTGTGAATTGCTACAGAATAACTTTAGAGATTCTGTTTATTTCCGTATTAGTATGACGTTCTTTTAGCATTGCTATTTTTTCCCGTCTCTGTGTTTTTTTTTTTTTTTTTTTTAAAAAAGTGCTTAGATTTGGTTTAACTAGTTATTTGCATTTAAGCCACTTCATTGGGTATAGAAACGACCTTTTGTTTTCTGTAAGGAATTTTTATCAGCCATGGATGTTATTATGTTCACTCTTTGCTTTTTATCGTTGTCGATTATATTTCCATACAAAGAATCCTTGTCTACCTGTTATTCATTTCAAGTCATGAATTCGAATGTTGCTGACCATCAGCTGGATACTGATGATTTGAATGGTAGTTGGTGGTTGCTCAGGAACTATATTCGAACTATGCAGGGGGCAGTCACCTGCTTTTCCAATCAACATTCTTACCGACTGGAATGGATCCCCCCCCTCCTGAGGTGCCGCTCCTCCCGCCGGCACCAGCACAGGCACCGGCACCACCACCAAGTGGTTTCCTGGATTCATGGTGAGTAGTCAATTTCTTCTTCTTCCCTCCACCCTCTCCACACTCCCCCTCCTGAACCCACACCACCCCTTAAAAAAAAAAAAAAAAAAAAAAAAAAAAGAATGCATCTCTCTTGTTTTACAGTAGAACTGTAATCTAATTTGGTTTGTCCCAAAATTTATTTTTCGCCCTTGTAAATATTGCAGCTTATGGTGTCTCTGCTGCTGCGGATTATTCACAAGCTGCTGTCCGCCGCTGTTTGAACCAGAACCCCCACCACCATGATCTCATTGTTTGAAGGAATCTAATCTTTAGATGTCGTTCCACTTCCTATTATGAAAAAAATTATTGTTAACTTGGTAGTTTTGTTACCAAAAATGTAGTCCATTCGCTGTTTTCCTTCTAATCACACCGAGGGTAGACTTTGTAGCTCAAATGAAAAGTTTCCCCTCCTGTTGCCATTTTGCTTTTTGTGTTCTTGAATACTGCTGTTATCAAGAAGCAGAAAGCATGTTTGATATAGAATGTAAGAGAAAATCTCTCTGAATAAAATTTCAATTGACTAGCTTATTCGGTAATCATTTTTGTTCTAAATGAGAAAAAGTACAAAGGTACTATGTTTGCATTTGTCTACATAGAACACAGACATGCTTGGAATATTTGTGATTGGACCCTGTCATCGTTGTTACGAAGCTATAATCTTCTTTGATTTTAGTTAATAGGGGAAATGCATGATATAGTCCTTCGTACAAAGATTTAATAACAGAGAATTGGAGTATGCTGCCTTCTTAAAAGAAATGGGGACAATTGATAGAAAAATCCTTACTCAGGTTGGTGGTTATATGGAGTGAATGGCGTTCCATTGTGTGCGTGTGTTTTTTTTTTCTTTTTTTTTTTTGTTTTGTTTTTCAGCTGCAAGTCAACTTGCCTCGTCAACAAGTTGGCAGCCAACATACTAGTAAGTTATGTTCCATATTCTTCATCTCAAGGAACTCCATGTTATCACGAATAAAAAAAAAAAAAAGCGATAATTTGGTATGGGTTCTATGATTTTTTTAACATGGTTTCCAACTGCAGTGCTGTTACCATTTGTGACCTTATTACCTTGAGTGCATCAACTTTAACAGAAAATGAATGGTACCAAGCGTCCAGAAAGTTGGAGCTCAAGGATATTTTGTTTTAAAATTTTTATTCCAGGTTTTGCAAAAATTGATGCGGCAAGTTTTCATTAATAATAAATCATAAATAAATAACATCAAATACTTAATTAATCGTGGGACGCTCCAAATGCCAGGATTAGTTCGAATTGGCGTGAAGGACTCACACATGTAACAGTTTGGACTTGAGATGAGGGACTCATTTATATTCAAAAGAGAGTGAAACGCAATGAATTGTTTCCGTTCCAACGACACCCACTTTGAGCATTGCGCATGGTGGAACTAGTACAAATAATGCAAGAGGATTATTTCATTGTAGTCTCTCTAGAGTGTAGAGTGCTGCTAATATATGCACCTCCCCTAATCTTTTAGTGAAAAAGGAACCTCGTTCTTCATCACTCCTCACCACCCACCGTACTCCATCAAGAAACCACATCGCAGCCGTGGGCGATCTCACTTCGATCCGTTTAGACTACAAGATTTAAATTCTCACATGAGTCATATATTACAGTATGGGTATGCATTTCTTTTCTATATAAAT
Source organism: Elaeis guineensis (assembly GCF_000442705.2). Lineage (NCBI taxonomy): Eukaryota > Viridiplantae > Streptophyta > Magnoliopsida > Arecales > Arecaceae > Elaeis > Elaeis guineensis. The sequence continues at coordinate 1,584,221 of NC_025996.2, read as the reverse complement.
TCGAAACTATGATCACAGGACCTAGACTTGCCAAATCAACAGCAAACCAGGCAATGTGGATCGGAGACAAAATTAAGAAAGGGAATGATTCTTTTATCCAAAGCTAAAACCTTAGTCTATTATTTAGAAATATCAGACCAAAGTGTTCGGATTTTTATCATCTCGCTTGCGAGATGTAAGATTTGAGGTTTTGAGACTAGCTTTGCCACACTCTGAATGATTTTTTTCACGGCTAAACACAAAAATTCTCCTCCAGAATATCTTAGGTTTAAATGACAGGCTGGATATGGATCCCTGACCTCAAAATATAATAATAATATAATGGAAACTTGTCCATTTGATTCTGGTGATGATCAATAGATGGCCCATTGTTTTTTTTTTTAAATTATTTTAGGAGCTTCGGATCTCTACAAGATTCCATCGCTCACAAAAACTCACTGTCAAAAATTTGAAAACCGGTGGTATCACGTGATACGTTTCAGCAGACCATGCCCGGACAATCGAGGCCACTCGCACCTGGTGAGGTGGTCCCACTATGATACGAGTACCAAGTCCCTGGAAAACAACTAGTGGTCTTAAATTTTTTTTTTTTTTTAAAGTTAGATAGGAAAAAAGAAGTTACTGTTCCCGATCGATTCACGGGTCCGAGCACTGAAGCACTCCCCACAGTTCGCAATTAATTACAACAGTGGCATGTGAAGAATCGTTGTTAAAATTTTAGAAATGGTTTTATAATGATAACAACAATTATATCTCTCCCGATTATATTACTAATTAAAGCAATTCAGCCCATAAATTGCATATTCTTAATGCATGGATCATTAAGATCTAGATCGATGAATCATGGTTGTAGGAGTTTTTTTTTTTTTGGTAAGAGAATCATGGTTGTAGGAGTTGATCCCCTCTCTGCTCATTGTTTTAAAGAAAGAAGGATGTTATTAGTAATGAATGGCCAGTACCAAGGGAATTGGTTGTCATAGAATCATAAAAGGGAACAGGTTGTCCATGGTAGAGATGTATAACAAAATACGAACAATGAAATATGAACAACAAAACACATTTTCTTCCAAGAGAATGGAATAGATAGACCTATACTGTAGTTACCCCAATTCAAATAATTGAGAGTGCACATCCAGGGCTAAAATCTAGAACTTTTAATTGTTAAACAATGAGATGTGACCATTGGAATAATCCTTAATTTATGAACAAAACTATACAATTGAATAATTGGTCTTCAAAACAAAATACTAATAAAACAAATTCTTTCATAAGGATTTTCAGATACACTAATGCCAGCATCAATTAGATACGAAATATTCATAACGTTTTAATAGCAAAGCACAATCTTTATTTTTTTGAGTGTAAAAGGAGGAAGTGAAATACTTCTCCCAAATTTATTAGAGGAGAAGATTATGTACAAGAAGAATGGAGATGAAAGAAGATAAAACTAGCTTCCAAACAAGGAGAGCAAGATCAAGGATTAACTTTTGCAGACCCAAGAATCTCCCAAAGATGAAAGGTGTGGAGGGTTTTCTATAGGACTTAGAATATAGAATGCTGCCTGCAAAGGAAGATCCTACCATCCCGTCCAAGCCATATGTGCCGAAACAAATCCATCAGAAGCTGATTCCAAGATTTTTTCAAGGCAGGCTGAAATTTCTGTCCTCCAAGTGTTCTATGGAAAATGCAAATTGGGTGACTAACCTCTAATATTGAGTTAAGTTTTGAAGATGGTCCAAATGCTTCTGGTGAATGGGTATCTAAGAAACAGGTGGGATATAATCTCCTCAATTCAATTTTAAACTTCTTTGGCTTCATTTTGGTAACATTCTGAGATGCCTTCAAAGCATGGCTTCCATATATATGATACGTTTATAACAGCATCATCAAAACCATGACCTTGGTGTAGTCTCGACTTAAAAACATTTCAGCTACGTAATGAATGCTGTATGGACTTTAAATTAGAGTCGTATTCCTTATGGACGGTGTGCCCTTTTTCATTTATTTTTGTGGTGAGCGTCGTAATGTTGTACGCCTCTTTGTTAGTGACTTCCTGACCAACCTTCTCTTGCGTACAAAGCGGGCCTTAATGGCTACTTTAGCCAGTAGCATAACACCTCACCTTCAGTCGATGGAACTCTGGAGTCCAGAAAATGTTTTTGCTTCTACTAACACCACATTTTTTTTATCCTGCATTTTTCTACTAGAACTATTTCCATCTAATAATACTGAAGTAGTTTCATTCCGTAAAATAATAAAATCGAACCGATATTTGTTCTTTTGAGTGGGGAGCAGTGTGGTGCGTGGGCACCGCACGTTCACATACGCACACGAAAAATAGAAAAAGAAGAGAGAAGAAAGGAGGAAAAAGGAAGCGTTGCATTAGACCATCAGCACTTGTAATAAGTTTGCCATTGTGAAATGACCTTCGAATAATATAGCTACGTTTAGAATTAACATAAAGACAGAGTTTCACTGCATAAAATAGACACAGTGTCCCACTTTTTTTTTTTTTTTTAAAGGTGGGTAAAGAGAGATAAAGATGTGAGACAATGAAAGAATATCTATTTGAAGAAAAACGATGAAAGGATATCTTTGTTATCCTTTGACAGCTTATCATTGACAGTACTATATTTTTTAATAATTTCCTTATTAAGAAACTTTTGTGTTTCATAAAACAATTGGGTTCATGCACCAAACCCTAGCAGGATTAAACTACACTTCATCTATTGTCGCTGGAAGAAGCAAAACTTCTAGAGGGAAGAAGGAGAGAATGAAAAGGAGAACAACTAGAGTGATCCAATCTTCAATAGATCCATAGACATGCTACGTTGCTAATTCGACTATCGCATCAAGTTAGTTGTTCTACACTTCTTATTTTGATAACCACTTTTTTTTTTTTTTCCCCCTTGGTAAATAAACTATTTTGATAACTTTCATATCCTCATCTAAATCTCTTCCCTGTCTCTATTTTCATTCGATACATTCTCCTGGTTGCTGTAACAAATGTAACTCATCTCCTTTCTCTATGTGATAATTCAGAGCTTCCAGTCTGTTATCACCCCACCAAACAGTGTCCGCCACAACTTTTTCCATTTCTCCGAGTGATTTAAAGCTTTGATTTAACAGTGGTTCTAATTCACAAATTCTGAGACCTTAGAGGTCTTGCATACTTTTCAGTATGAAATTTTATGATTGGTAGTTTTCCCCTCGTCCTCTTGTTTCTTTTCGTTGACCCAGAAAATAAAGGAAAGAACAATCTAGAGGATGTGAGCTTTTAAGAAACAAAACGGTTTCCACGGCAATACAGGGAATGTAATTCAAGAGTCTTAGAGAAAAAGAGATCTAATATATCAGTAGTCACATGTTCCAAACCATGTTTGAGATCCACAAGGAAAGGATCTCGGAGCTTTTAATGCAAGTAGGTTGTTCTATTCACAAGATCCCTGGTGAAAGTAGTTGTAGGATACCTTTTTATTCTTATGGATGAGAGTTGATTTGTTGTCTCTTTCTGCAGTTCGATGCCACATGTTTCGATGCCTTCATACTGCAACGATATATAAACAGGCAATAGATTGACGACACAGAAGAGGATTCATCACAAAACACAATGGCGTATGGTAGCTCAAGATCTGTCAGGTGAGCTTATCAACTGTTTAGGACTTGGACTTGCGTATGGACTGATTGCTTCTCTTCTTAGACGTGTTAATACCTTCCAGTTAATTCAATACAAAAAGAATTAAATTGAGTTCAGCTTTTTGCGAATATAATTTCATCCGTAACAAGATAACACAAATCTTTTACTTTGTTATGAAATCTAACGCATCATTTTGGTCTTACTATGAATAACTGTTTAACGCCATTCCATGGTGGTGAGAGATTCTCTTCCATGAGTTTTGAATTTGTTCTGCAGGGAAACTTGGATGTCCGTTTGGGATATTTTACCAATATATATGCTCTTAATATGAAAACAGAGAACCATTCAATCAACAAGGGAATTTCTTATATAGTCCTTAGCTTTTCTTCCATTTTGATGAAGGAAAAATGTATCAAATCCCTTGAAGTACTTCATTTTTTGTCGGTCTTTATATTCTCAGTCCTCACAAGAGGATATTCCCTTCACCTTTTTCCTATATTTTTCAGATTTTATGATGATGTTGAAGTTGCAAAACCAACAAAATGCAATGCAAACAATTTGGCCAAACGTACATACAACATTTATGGGGCATGGAGACGGAAATCAGGATCAAAGATCTGTCCCGAGAAGCCCAGCAAATCATTCAAGGAGAAACTACTGTCTCGAGTCTTCTCGGAGGATTATGAATCTTTAATGAGTGTTGAGAGGAAGTTCTTAGATCCTCATGGACGCATAATTCAAGGATGGAACAAAACATTCTTGGTGGCATGTCTGGTTTCACTCTTCCTTGACCCTCTGTTTTTTTACCTGCCCAGAACTCAGAGAGCAGTGTGCATAGAAATAGGGGTACCACTTGAAGTAGCTCTCACAGTGCTACGCTCCCTAGCAGATGTGTTCTATGCTGTTCAAATCTTTGTTCGCTATCAAACAGCATTTGTAGCTCCATCCTCTCGGGTATTTGGGAGAGGCGAGCTTGTTATTGATTCCTACAAGATTGCTTCAAGGTATCTATCCAGGGGCTTCTGTCTAGACTTCATTGCTGCGTTGCCTCTTCCACAGGTACAAAACCAACTACCGCTTTCGTAACTGATCTCTCCATTACGATGCTATTGTTTTGTTCTGAGTCATGTTGTGGAATAGGAATTTATTTCTTACATTGTCAGAGAAGGGAATTATGTCAAACAACAATATGGTGTTGTAAGTCATGATTGATTAGAATTCTTTTCAATTACAAAAAAAAAAAAAACATATATCCATTTTATGGCTGTGACATCATTTCAAGTACCATGTAATACAAAAACTATACTATAAAATTATGGAAGATCATATACTAATTATAACATACAACTCAATCAATCATCTGTCATCAACTATAACCATCTTTTCTGATGAAGTTAATATAACCGACTTTAAATGTAGTTAACATGATTAGTGAACTGTTTTTACTGAATGTTCTCCAACAAAAGGATGATTGAATGCAGAACACAAACTAATGTAATCTTGTGATGCCAGTAGCATCTGTTGCTTGTACTTTATTTAACGTTTATTAACTAAAACTGAGCATGATCTGGTCAACATAGGATCCAGTTTGGTTACCGACTCAGATACAAACCATGTCTTCATTAATTGTCATTGCATTAGATGTGCATCACAAGTTCAAGTTTCTCTTATAATTTTTAGGATTGCTAAAAAAAATTTTTAGGCCTTGGCTGTAATTACTGAAGTTTTCAGTTAGATCACAAAGAACGCAGATGTGGGAGATGTAAACCCACGCATGTTTGATCTTTTTGTTGTAGTTTCCATTACATTAGTATACATGGAACTGACCTTGAACTCGTGTTCACAGTTTCTGATATGGATTGTCATTCCCAACCTAAGAGGTTCCACAATGGCTCATACGAAGAACCTCCTTCGCTTTAGCATCATCCTGCAGTACCTCCCAAGGCTATTCTTAATATTTCCACTCTCAAAGCAAATTGTAAAGACAACAGGAGTGATGACTGAGACTGCATGGGCAGGAGCTGCATACAACCTCGTACTCTACATGCTTGCAAGCCATGTAAGTAAAATCCATACCTCATTTAGTAGATAATGCATGTTGACCAGTACCATGATCCATCCAAGATCTCTGGTGTTAAGACATCTATAAAGCCTGCATAAAGTGTAGATCCTATTTCACTTCTCGTATTTGAAATTCCCTGACTGCAGATTTTATCAATGGCAGTGGAAATTTTTTCTAATTCTCAGTTGCATATCACTGTATTCTTATATAATCCTCCCAAGTTAAAAATGAAAATGCATGATAACAAGCAAATAGATCCAACTGCATATAATTAAGAATCTGATTGACTCAGATTAATTCCTCATTTTTTATCTTATAAGCAATCTATTTGCCTCGTGAGTGTAGGTTCTAGGAGCATGTTGGTATCTTCTGTCAATCGAGCGACAAGAAGCATGCTGGAGAGAGGCCTGCCATCTTGAAAGCTCATCTTGTCAGTACCAATATTTCGATTGTAGAAGCATCGACAATTCTTCGAACAACTGGTATCAATCAAGCAATATAACAGATCTATGCGACCCAAATAAGAATTTCTATCAGTTTGGGATCTATGCTGATGCAGTGACCTTTAATGTCACATCCTCACCATTCCTCCAGAAGTACTTTTACTGCTTCTGGTGGGGACTGAAGAATCTAAGGTAAGCATTATGCCCGGATCTCCCTAAAAATATTTAATCTGAACTATGTATGCCTGATATTCATTATATATATTCTGCAGCTGTCTGGGACAAAATCTCTCAACAAGTACATATGTAGGAGAAAACAGCTTTGCCATTATTATCGCCATTGTTGGATTGGTGCTCTTTGGTTTGCTCATTGGCAATATGCAAGTAAGTTTACACAATCAAGTATTGTTCAATAATCCAAATGATAGACAATTCCTTTTCCATGGACTAGTCACTGTCTATTCAACACAAAGACTATCAAATTCCAAAGATGTGTTATTAGCTCATGATTAATAGTTTCAAAGCACGAACATGAAAGAGGAAAGCAAGGAGGAGGCTCCAAATGCAAATACTGATTTCAAGTAAGCAATTAATTATATATATTAGGAAATCCATAATAGAACTGTAGAATTACAGAAACAATTCCATGTTCAAATCCTTAGGAACAAGATCTGTAAGAACAAATTAAGGGGATGGACGACACTGGTTGGATGATGATGTATACGTAAGCTTTGTTATCAAGGTGCCAATTAAGTTGAGACCGGTGAAGTTGTCACAAGATAACTGCATTGCATATTTCAAGTATTAATCTTTTTCCTCTTTCTTTCCTTTTATTTTTTATTTTTCATTTTTTTATTCGACAGTCCTATCTCCAAGCAACAACAGTCCGATTGGAGGAATGGAGGCTCAAGAGGACTGACACGGAGCAATGGATGCGTCACCGGCAGCTGCCACCAGAGTTGAAGCAGTCCATTCGAAGATACCAAGAGCATAGATGGGTGGCAACCCAAGGGGTGGACGAAGAAGAACTGCTTCAGGACCTTCCCACGGATCTGCGCAGAGACATCAAGCGCCATCTATGTCTCGACTTGGTTCGAAGGGTAAGGATGGATCCATCTCCCTGGTGGCGGTTTGTTTCAATTTTCCAGTCAATATGTCAACATGCACCGTAATGATGACCAGGTCAACCATTCACTTTTTGGAGAACATAAGTCCATCTAATGAACAATAAAAACGAAAAAAAAAAAAAAACCCTCGGATCCAGTTATAGGCCAACAACACTAACCTTAGCAGCTCGTTTTGAATTAAAACCATATTTTTTAGGATGACGCACCTATTCGTGATTTAGACAAGAGAAGGAGAACACATATATGAACTTCGCTGGACGTTTTTAAAGATTTCTGTGTCCATTTCTTCTTCTTCTTCTTCTTCTTTTTTAACTATCCAATTAATTCATCCTTCGTTTACGTCTTGAATTATTAATCCACTTCCAAGCACTTGGATTTCGCATTCTGGGTGTTAATTTGAGCAGAATAAATATATAAATTGTGTTTAGGTGCCGCTGTTCGATCAGATGGATGATCGAATGCTGGACGCCATCTGCGAGCGGCTGAAGCCGGCCCTCTACACGCATGGCACATACCTCGTTCACGAGCTCGACCCCGTCAACGAGATGCTGTTCATCATCCGGGGCTACCTCGACTCCTACACCACCAACGGCGGCCGCACCGGCTTCTTCAACTGCTGCCGGATCGGGCCCTCCGAGTTCTGCGGCGAGGAGCTACTGACGTGGGCGCTCGATCCCCGTCCGGCGGCCTTCCTCCCCTCGTCGACGCGCACCGTCCAAGCGGTGTCGGAGGTGGAAGCATTCGCGCTGGTGGCCGATGACCTCAAGTTCGTCGCCTCGCAGTTCCGGAGGCTCCATAGCAAGCAACTTCGGCACACGTTCAGGTTCTACTCCTACCAGTGGCGCACCTGGGCTGCCTGCTTCATACAAGCAGCATGGAGGCGCCATAAGCGCCGGAGGCCCTCCATCGAGCTCGATCTCGATGACGCGCCGCTTGAGTTGATGGAGTCGCGGAGAGCGCCAGACCCGGGGACGGGGGCCGCCGTATTCGTGGCGCGTTTGGTGGCCAGCACGAGGAGGGAAGGCGGCGAGGCATCATTGGTGCCGGATTGTGGCTTGAAGAAGCCATCGGAACCAGATTTTTCTGTGGAGGAAGACCGCTAGCTTATGCTAACCGACGCTCGGTGTAAGTACGTAGTCAAGAAGGAGAATACTGTGGGAGTGGAATATGTACCTTGTTTAACAACCTTTTTAACCTGGTCAAGTAATAGCAGGTCATGACTCATGCCCCTCTATCTACAAACTGGAGATTACATACATATTTGACTCACTTAAAGAATTTGGACTTCAATAGTGACAGTCTGGGTGATAGAATAACCATCAAATAACTTCATCCTCTTGTTTCTCCGTCTATCCTCTTCTTATCGTTCAGCGCTGCAGACCTTTCTTTTTTACCTTCTCTTGATGCAAGACCTTTTTTTTTTTTTTTTTAGATGATGGTGCTGCACACTTGTTTCTACTCCAATTCAGCCTTTGCGAGAAAGAGTCCATCATCAAGTCAGCTTTGGCGAGCAAGAATTCCTTATTAACTTTTTAAAGGATGGTTACATGTTCCGTAAATGCATTTCCCAAGATCACGTTTTCTACGGACCCACAAAAATCAAGTCGTCACAATTTTGATCTTCCATATTTTACATTTAAAAAAAAAAAAAGAAAGAAAAAAAAAAAAAGGAGAAAAGAGTAGATTCCCTTATTCCACACTACAAAGCCATACATCTAGCCTCACCTTATCCTATGAAATCAATAAAAAAAATTTTGATGCTTTGCATGAGATTTTAAGCAACGTATCTGTTGCTGCTCGATTTGATTGAAGTTGGAGAGAAGACGACGGAGCCTCACACAGAAATATTGGTGCTGGAGTGGCCTGTAAAATAAGTCCAAACCAGAGGTTTTCACTCCAATGAGGACTTTTCGACACTCAAGTTAGATTCAGAGAATAATAGAAACAGCAATGAGTTTCTAAGAGGGATTGATTGACTTATCTTGATATTCGGAACTTTGATTGCTTATATAGAAGATTGTCGAACAGCTGGTCACACAACTGTATGATCGTGCGATCCTGCTATTGCAGGGCTGTTGCACATACCATTGTGGACAAGATAATCCATCCCTTAATCGCTTCTTTGGAGTGAGAAGGCCGTTACTGACAATATATTGAGTGGGGGATTTGAATATCCTCAAGGATCGTGCTTGACCTGTTGGCCTTCTTAAATTGGATGAGTGGTGTCACCTCATGGTATATGAGGGTCCCATCTCTTAATTGTATGGACCATCAATCAGGAGCTGTGAGTATGAAAAGATTTTAGCCTTCATATACTCCCACGTAGGGGTATTTACTATTTTTGGCCTTTTCTGCATGGTGTGGGTGGTTGCCATGATATGAAGACGGCTAAATATAAAAAGATAGCTCAGCTCAGTACATAGCTCAGGATAACTCATATCAGTATAAATAAAGCTCAAGATAGCTCATCTCATATCAGGATAGCTCATCTCAGTATAAATGAGGCTCATGATAGCTCAGCTCATATTAGGATAGCTCATCTCAGCATAGATATAGCTCATGATAGCTCTTCTCATATCAGGATAGCTCATATGAACATAAATGAGACTCAGGATAGCTTTTCTCAATATAAATGAGACTCAAGATAACTCAGCTCATATGGGGATAACTCATATCAGCATAAATGAGGCTCAGAATAGCTCAGCTCATATCAAGATAGCTCATATCAGCATAAATGAGGCTCAGAATAGCTCTTCTCAGCATAATGAGGCTTAAGATAGCTCAGCTCATATCAGGATAGCTCATATCAGCATAAATGAGACTCAGGATTGTTCAACTCATGATATCAGGATAGCTCATATCAGCATAAATGAGGCTTAGAATAGCTCTTCTTAGCATAAATGAGGCTTAGGATAGCTCATCTCAGCATAGATATAGCTTAGGATAGCTTAGCTCATATGAGGATAGCTCATCTCAATATAAATATAGTTTTTCTCAACATAAATGAGGCTCAAAATAACTTAGCTCATATCATGATAGCGCATCTCAGCATAAATGTAGCTTTTCAGAGCAAGCATATGGCTCGACATGCCTCTTCACAGCAAGCACATGGCTCGGCATGCCTCCAAATCTACGATCCAGATATGAATTCGAAGCATTCATGATACCACCGTAATACTATCTCTTACTCTTGAGTTTGAGAATCAGGCGAAGGGAGTATTACTGATATGATGCCTTGGCCCAGGGACGTTCATCCATGCATCCCGTTAAGGCATCAGGGTGCCTGTAGGCACAAGTCTTCAACTAGTATGAAATTATCCCCAACACTAACCCCCTACTCTCGAGTCCGAGCCAGTATTAGGTCAGACGAAGGGAGTACTTCAAAATTGCGAAGACTTAACAAGAAAATCTTTGCAGCGTGACATCTTTCGCTCTACTTGTCCTCACGTGGGCGGCATCTTTGCTCTTCTATCTTGGGATGAGAGGTATTGTAGCTCTGCTCATTCATCCAATCAATGGCTGGTCCGGATGAAGATCGACGGGCTGGAGGATTTGGAGATAACTCAATGGGCTGCAGAGTTCCGTAGGTTATCCTCCGCAAAAGTATGGCTCGAAGAAAAATTCGACGAGCTGTACTATAAAAAAAAAGAGAGTTTTTATGATGAATTTATTGATGACAAAAATATTTTCGTCACCGCCAATAAGATTATTTACGATGAAAAATTAAATTCATCGCTAATAATAAAATATTTACGATGAGTACAAAAAAAAAATTCATCATAAATACCTATTATTTACGATAATATTAATCATCATAAATAATAAAATATTTATTTTAATTTTAAATTTTTAAATATTAGCAATGAAAATAATTTTATCGTAAATAATATAAGTATTTGCGATGAAACCTCATTTTTCATCATAAATACTGGTTATTTACGATAAAAAATTTTCATCACTAATATTTAAAAGAAAATAAAAAAATTAAAAATTAAAAATTATAATTATAATTATGTATGAAATATTACTTGTAAATAATGAAAAAAAAAAAAAAAAAATATTATATGAAAAATCATAAATAAAAAAAAAAAAAAATTTAAAAATTATAGATTATTTACGATGAAAATATTATATCATAAATACTTAAATATTGATGATAGAAAATTATTTTTCATTGTCAATACTCGAGTATTTGTGATGAAAAATTTTCATCGCTAATATTTGAAAGAAAATAAAAAATTTTAAAAATTTAAAAATTATACATTATTTGTGATGAAAATATTACGTCGCAAATACTGGAGTATTGGTGATGGAAAGTCATTTTTCGTCGTCAATACTCGAGTATTTGCGACATAATATTTTTGTCACTAATATTTAAAAAAAATTCATTGGTAATACATGAAAAAAATAAAAAAATTAATAATTTAAAAATTATAGATTATTTACGATGAAAATATTTCATCGTAAATACTAGAGTATTGACGGTGAAAGATAATTTTTCATCGTCAATATTCATTATTTACGATGAAAAATTTTATCGCTAATACTTAAAAAAATAAAAAAATTAAAAATTATAAAAATTATAGATTATTTATGATGAAAATATTACATCATAAATAATGAGTATTGACAATGAAAACTAAATTTTCATCGTCAATACTAATTATTTACAACAAAAAATTTTCATCGCTAATACATAAAAAAATAAAAAATTTAAAAAATTTAAAAATTATACATTATTTGTGATGAAAGTATTACGTTGCAAATACTAAAGTATTGACAATGAAAAGTCATTTTTGATCATCAATACTCTACTATTTACGATGAAAAATTATCATCGCTAATATTTCAAAAAAAATAAAAAAAATTAAAATATATAAAAATTACAGATTATTTATGATAAAAATATTGATAAAAATATATTTTTTATCGTAAATAATCTATTACTTATAATGAAAAAAATTAAAAATTGATCATTATTTGTGATAATACTTTTCGTCTCTAAGTTTCTCTGAATCTGTCTTATTGTTCAATTTTGCATAGGTTGTTGGTTCTATGGATCGATAAAGGTTACAAAGTACAAAGACCTTGTATCTGCCTAAGAACATAGAAAGGAGATGATACTGGATCTTTATACGTTAAAACATGATTTACAAAAAGATTATTCATATTGTACTTGATCTTTATACATTAAAACATGATACTGGATCTCAATTATTTACGATAAAAATTTTTGTGGTTAATATTTAAAAAATTAAAAATTAAAAATTACTGATTATTTACGATAAAAATTAAATTTTCATCGTTAATATTTTCAAAAAAAAAAATTAAAAATTATAAAAATTAAAAAAATTTTATGACGAAATGCTAGAAATGTCGTAAATACTTCATATACTTAAACTTCCAACTGTATAAAGAATAAAATTTTATCAACTGTTCGATGAACTAAATTATGTCATATACTTCTAAACTGTATGCGGAAGGCCTTTGCTGGATCCTTCAGTATTATTTTTCAAGAGTGCATTCATGATCTTAATTGATATGCAATGATTGTTTGTCGCAGATACTCTCTAACTAGCTGAATTCTTATTATTGCTATCCAGTTCAAGATTTATCCTAAGATTGACATACTCTTGAGCATATATTATCCTTTCTACTATGCTCCTTTTGCATCGGATCTCAAGGATCTTAGCTGCTCGCAGATTAAATTTGAGTTTGAATGTCCATTCAAATCTTTCGATCAACTCATGACAGTATTGCTATCAAAAAAGTAAATCTAATTAGTTAAATTTTTTAATTATAAATTATGTTTGATTGTTAGTTAATAATCTAATAAGATTATTAATGACTAAAATTTAATTTTCATCGTAAATAAATTTTTTTACGAAACTTTTTAAGAGGAAAAAAATTTTTAGTAAATTTTTTTATTTTTTTGGTAGAATTATTGACAATGAAAATTTAGTTTTTGTTATTAATAACATTACTGACGATGAATATTTTTTGTCGTAAATAATTTTTTTATTTTTTGATGGAAATTATTAGCGACGAATATTATTTTTCGTTGCTAATAAGATAATTAACGATGAAATATTTCATTTTCATCACAAATAATTTTTTGAAAAATGGGGATAATTTTTTTTGGTGGAATTATTAGCGACGAAAATTATTTTTCTGTCACTAATAATGTTATTAGCGACAATAATTTTTTTTCATCGTAAATAATATTTTTTTATGATAAAATTTTTTTATCAAAAAATTATTTTTGGTGGGAAGAGAATATTTTTAGCGAAAAAATGGAAGAAATTTTTTTTGGTGAGAATTATTAGCGACGAAAATTATTTTTTCATCGCTAATAAGGTTATTAGCGACAAAAAATTGTGTTTCGTCGCAAATAATTTTTTTTTGTGGCAAATCCTTTTTATCAAAATTTTTTTTGAATTATTAACGATGAAAATTAGTTTCTGTCGCTAATAATATTATTAGCAATAAAAAATTACATCACTAATACTCCTACTTTCAATTAACATCAAATCAACGTCTCTTCGTGCGAAACCGTGCGAAACCCTTATTTCCCCCACCTCCCCTATCTTCTTTCCCTGATCTCTCTCCCTCTCCCTGAGCTCTCCTCTCTCTGTTCTCTCCCCTCCGTCTCTTCCCACCGGCGAGCCCCTCTCCACCACCGCCATCCGCCGTCCGATCGAGTCCGCCGACCGCACCGCTCATCGTCCGTTGTCCGTCAAAGGTAAGGTTTTCAACCTTTTTTTTTGTGTTGATCGGGCCATCGGAGACGAAGCCGCCCGGGGGGTGGGTGGGGTGCCGTGGGCCGCCGGTGGTGGCATGGGGCCGGGGAGGGGCGGGATACAAATGGGGGTGGGGCGGGGCGGAATGGGACAGGAGGGGGGGATGGGGCCGGAAAGGGGGCAGCCGACGGTAATGGAGACGGGGCCGGAGAGGTGGTCGGCCGGCGGAGAGGTTATCGGCCGATGAGGAGGGGGTCTGGGGTGTAGGCACGTGGGATGGAGCTGGGGGGATGGGCCGAGGAGGGGGCGATCGGCGACAATAGAGATGGGGCCAAGGAGGCTATCGCCGATGGAGATGGGGCCAGGGAGGGGGCAGCTGGGGGCCGGGGGAGATCGGGTCGGGGAGAGGGTGGCGGTGGGGAGGGGTTTGCACGATGGGGCGAAAGGAAGGGAAGAGAGAAAGGAGAGAAAAAAAGATAAAAAGATAAAAATAAAAAAATAAAAAAAGTGAAAAAAGTGAAAAAATAAAAAAATAAAAAATTAATCAAATATATTATTATTTAATTAATAAAAATAAAATCTGAATCACGATCCGAATTGGATCGAAATCGAGATCCGAATCGAGACCTCGATTTGGATTAGGATCCAGAACGAGATCTCATCCGGGTGGCGTAGGGTCTTGATAGTGCCAGCACTGTGGAGCGGGGGCCGTGGGAGGCCAAGTCCGAACGGTGCGGGGTGTGTGACAGCACTGATGCTGGCACCATGGGAGCGGGGATTGCAGGGGCCGAGTTCGGGTGGTACGGGGTGCGTAACGGCGTCGGTATCATAGGAGTAGGGGCCATGGGAGGCCGACTCCAAAGCTCGTTCAGAAAAAAATTATTTAAAAAAAATATTTTTAGATAAAAAATATTTAAAAAAATAAAAAATTATAAAATAAAATTTAGGTTAAAAATATTTTAGAAAAAAATAAAAAACATCGAGCCTTTGGGATTAGGTTTCGTGTTATTATTTTGCGTTAATATTATTTTGCATGTTCAACTGCATATAGTTTATTTTATATTTGTTGTATAAATTTATTTTATATTTATTGCATGCTCAACTATTTATAATTTTTATTATTATTATTTAATATTATATTCATTTATATATCAAGAATTATAGGTATGGTACCAGGAGACAGATGACGACGTTCGTGTTCGCTGTCTACCTCAGAGACTGAGACGTCTTCACCGATTTCTACTGCCGCACCAGTTCCATCATCAGAAGGTCCTGCACTGGCAGGTCCCAGTGATACGGGTTCGAGTGAAGTGGATTTGAGTGGTATTATTATTTTTTTATATAATAAAATTATTTTTTTAATTTGAATAACTATCATATTAATGATTTATTTATTATTGTTTCAGGTCAGTCTCCACCGGTAGTGAGGTGAGGACGAGGTCCATCGAAGAACCTCGCTCTAGAGTGTTGGAGACATCCAAATTTTTTTTTTGAGTTTAATTATTGAATCATTTATTCTTAAATTAAATTTGTTATCTACTAATTTGACTGATAACTGTACAGAGAAGATGTGTCCAGAATATCGCGAATCGAGCAAGACAATAATAGTGGAGCAGATGCATTGACGACTATCAGCACTTTCAGATCCAGATGATGGAGTGGATGGCGCAGATGGAGCAGACGATACAGCTAATAAGACAGCAGCAGGCCGATCTGAGCTCCGTCGAGTGCTCTTCGTCTCCAGCTTATTCTTCAAATGTCGATATTCAATGACTTATTGATGTATTTTTTTATTTCAAATATTTTATAATTTTAATTTAATATAATAAAATAATAAAATTTATTTATCAATTTATTATATAAATTTTTTATTTTTATTTTTTTAATTTATAAAAAATATTATACATATAAATTTAAAATATATATTCATAAATTTTTTTAAAAAATATGACTAAATTATTAGTGACAGAATTATTTCTGATGAAATATTTATCGTCAAAAATATTTTACTAACATAATTTAATTTATCAATAAATATATAATTAATAGTGATGAAAATTTTTTTATCATAAATAATTATTAGCGACGTAAATTTTCATCGAAAATTGCCTTATTTGCAATGAAAATTTTTTTATCAATATTATTCAATATTATTTATTTTTTATTAAATTAATAGTGACGACTTATTTTCGTTGTAAAAAATTTTTTTGCGACGTAAATTTTTCATCTCTAAAACTTTTTAAATTAATAGCGACGAAAATAATTTCATCGTTATTAATTTTTTATTTATCATCGATGATTTTTTTCGTCACAAATACCATTTTTTAGATTAAATTTTTTCATCTTATTTTTTTTAACGACGAAAAAAATTTATCGCAAATATCATTTATTACGATTAAATTTTTTTTTCATCATAAAATATTATCAACGACGGAATTATTTGCAACAAATTATTAGCGACCAAAATTTTGTCGCTAATATGTATTAGCAATGAAAATCATTATTAGCGATGAAAATTTTTATCGCTAATAACCTGTTTTGTTGTAGTGTAGTCCGGATAGAGATCGATAGACTAGCCCAGATAGAGATCGATGGGCAGTTGAACATTAGACCTTTCTGGCTTAAAGAAATGAGGAAAACAAAGACCTACTATGGATTCTAAGAAGAAAGACTTGGGAATTGACTCCTACAACCTTAGTCATCAAGGAATTTTCTTCTTTCTCTTTTCTTAGGGGCTGCATGTAACTATTTAGTGGTCTCAGTTGAAATATAGATATCGACATGCTGGAGGATCAGAGATAACTCGATGGGTTGGAAGATCCAGAGATAACTCGATGGACTGTAGAGGTCCCATAGGTTGTCCTCCGTAGGAGTACGACTCGAAAAAAACTCGATAAGCTAGCCTAAATAGAGATCGATGGGCTAGAGGATCCTGAGATAACTCGATGGTCTGTGGAGGTCCCATAGATTGTCCTCCGTAAGAGTATAGCTCAGAGAAAAACTCGATGAGCTAGTCCAGATAGAGATCGACAAACTGAAGAATCTGGAGATAACTCGACGAGCTGCGGAGGTTCCATAGATTGTCCTTCGTAGGAGTACGACTTGAAAAAAAACTCGACGAGCTGGTCTGGATAGAGATCGACGGGCTCCATCTGAGATTTGTAATTATGGACTTTATTTTGCTTAGGTAGGCTTTTTGGTGATATTGACCCTTTGAGGCTAGTTTTTTGGAGGCCTCATCTTAGTCCTCACCTCATCATCGTGGCCTTGGTTCGATCTTCACTGCAGCTTAAGTATTTGAAGACCTGTTGTTCAAAAAGAATAATGCAGGATAATAAATAAGATTTGAAAATTTTTTACCATAAGAGTTATGAGCTCTGTTTGGGAGCTTTTAGATTTTGCTTGACTCCTATTATTTATCTCAGTTTGTGCTTATTTTTGCTTCAGATTGGCCTGCATCTTGGATCTGCATGATCTCACCTCGGATCTCAGATCTGCAGATTTACTTCAGACTTGCATGCTTTTACCTCGGATCTGTAGATTTTTACCTCGAATCTATATGTTTTACCTCGGATCTGCATGCTTTGACTTTAGATTTGCATGATTTACCTTGGATCTGTATGTTTTGACCTCGGATTTGCATGATTTATCTTAGATCTGCATGCTTGAACCTTAGATTTGCATGATTTTATCTCAGATCTACATGTTTTGATCTTGGATTTGTATACTTTTTCCTCGGATGGGTTCGATTGACCTGGATCTGAACATCGAACCCATTTAATGTGGATCTAGCTTTGGATTGGCCATGTTCCACCATCTCCATACACTCTTGTACTTTATTTTTTGACTTAGAATGTTGTAGGTCCATGTCCCGCATGTGTTCCACCATTTTTTTCCATAGGTTGTCCACGTAGGCTATAATGAATGAAAATAACATACCTTGGGGCCACTTATGGATGGCTATGCACTGTCGTAAGCCGGACCTTGGCTGTGGGTGATTTTAGTGCCGCTGGAGGTAAGGCACGTGAGCAGAGAGCACCGCGCATGGATAACTTCGGATCTGCCATGATCCGAGCCTCAGATCGGCCTCAATCTCAACTTTACATTGATCAAATTTTTAGTTCGGCCTAAACATGCCGCTCGATGGAGCCACAATCTAGGAGGGTCTTGAGTTATGAAAACTTGAGGGAGTCTTCCTCTTTTATTGGATTCCAATCTGCTGTAATCTTGGATATTGCAATATCCTTTCTTATTTGGATCCCTCCAAAAATTTAATTTTTAGATTTGAAAATTGAAAAAATTATGTTGTCTCACTTTTATTTAAGCGTCATGATCTCCTTCCCTGTTTGAGCCTGCTCAAGAGTTTTAAATATATATATATATATAATAAAATAAAATAATTTGAGGATCAAGAAATTTTCGTATCTCCTTCCTGTCTTATTGACTTTCCCGCCTTCATTGTAAGTAGGTGGTGGGCACTACGCCATCAAGATCGGGGTTGACATGGGCGCTGGAGCAAGATGTGTCTCCTGCCGCACATCGTTGTTCTGCTGCATCATTTGAATTGCAATGGTCAGGTATATACTCACCGGACCGAAGTATTGAACTGATCTGCGCTTATCTCCACGATCGACAGAGGCGACGGTGCTAGTGGTGATGGCGACGCGGGGGCCTTATTACCTGCACAGGCTCCCTCGTTTTTGGAAGAGGCGTCGTTGAACGCCGTGAAGAAACTTTGCGTGGCGCCATTGCATGCTCACTTGGCTTTCCGAAAAATAGACCTGAGCCCTCCTTCGTGTGGAGGGGTTGGTTGTTGTGATGCTGGTGCATAATTTTCTCCAACACCGACGGTGATTCGAGAGGCGGCAAATCACCCCGATTGTCTGGTGATAGTTTTCTTTGGTGGCATGATGCGAAAATAGGCCATTCCTATATCTGTTGCTCCTCGATTTAGTTGAGATCGGAGAGAAGTTGACAACTGAGCCTTGTGTAGGGATGCTGGCGCTGGAATAACCTACAAAACAAGTCCAAACCGGAGATTTTCGCTCTAATGCTCAAATCAGATTCAGAGAATAATAAAAGCAGCAATGAGTTCTCTGAGAGAGATCGATTGACTTATTTTGATCCTTAGAACTTTGATTGCTTATATAGAAAACTGTTGAACAGCTAATCATACAGCTATATGATCGTGCGATCTCGAAATTGTAGGATCATTGCACATGCCATCGTAGACGAAATAATTCAGCTTTTAATCACTTTTGTAAAATGAGGAGACCGTTACTGACAATATATTGAATGAAAAATTTGAATATCCTTGAGGATCGTGCTTGACCTATTGACCTTCTGAGTGATGCCGCCTCATGATACATAAAGATCCCACCTCTTAATTGCATGAACCATCAATCAAGAGCTAAAAGTATGAAAAAAATTTAGCCTTTATATGCTCGCACGTAAAGATATTTATTATTTTTAATCTTTTCTTCATGGTATAAATGACTGCCATGGCATGAAAATAACTAAATATAAAAAAATAGTTCAGCTCAGACATAATGCAGAATAACTCAGCTCATATCAAGATAGCTCATATCAGCATAAATGAAGCTCAAAATAGCTCTTCTCAACATACTCAAAATAGTTCAACTCATATTAGAATAGCTCATCTCAGCATAAATATAACTCTTCACAACAAGCATATGATTCTACATGTCTCTTTACAGCAAACACATGACACAACATGCCTCTTCACAGTAAGCACATGACCCAGCATGCCTCTGAATCTACGTCTTGGATATGAATCCAAAACATACATAATACCACGGTAACATTACCCCTTTCCAATATGAGAATCAAACAAAAAAAATTACTACCGATGTGATGACTCGATCCAGAAACGTTCATCCATGCATCCTGTTAAGGCATCAAAATGCCTGTAAACATAAATCTTCGGCTAGTTAAAATTATCCCCAACAGAATCCATTCAACCTGAATCTCAAGGCATCATCCATAACTGGGTCACAAGCGACCTTTAACCTCTTTAATACCGCAAAACCATTAAAAAAACCCATACCATGGGCTGCGTATGAAACTCCACATGATGAAGAGTCTCAAAAGTATATACCATATATGAAATTTAGACGGAGCTTGAATAAAGTCATCGGTTAAAAACCCAAAATCTAAATTCAGTCAATAAGTGATATCCAAGTCAAAAAGAGTGATAAAAACCATTACACGAGAGCTTGACGGCACACCCTCAAGCCAATAGTAATGAAAGACCCAGGTTAGCTGCACTACAAGTACGACATGCCTATCTTCAGCGCGAGAGAGCTTGATCCTCATTTTGGATTCCTGAGAACAATAATGACAGAGTCCCCACGAAGGAACATCTTGCTAATGAATCTATCCTTGTTAACAGGGAGAGCCTTCTTCTTGCCTTTACCAGTCTTGGGTATCTGAAAAAAAAATACAATAACCAACCATTGTAAACACAGTAATGATGTAAAAATAACTATAATTAAGTGTTGAAACTACCTCCGTCCACATTTCCCTGACGTTTTCGAGAACCATGTTACAATGGCGATCAAATGCTCTCACACGGCCAAGTAGCTTCTTGTTGTTCCGGCAATTAATGAGCACCTGATGTGGCAATAGTTTTTAAGTCCAAATCTTATTGAATTGTTTTCTTGGAATTTCGAGCACAGAAGGTAAAGAAATAAATGTAATCCAATTTTTTGCCAGATGACAAGAAGAACACGATTAAAAACAGATTCTCTACAAAGACCAACCGAAGGAATTCCTCCTCTGTAGGATGTATGTCAATGACTCAAAATTGCAAAAAAAGCAGAGATCACTAATAATCAATGCCATTTACTTGGGGGTGGAAATTGGTGGGACAGATTGAGTTGGAGCCTGGTTGAGATCATACATCAAGGCCCTATGGACCTGACCACAGCAGACATGTTGACCTGTTTAATTGCCTCAGGCCCATCTAGCTTGGGCCTTCAATTGCATGGATGAGAAATTTTCTGTGCACCGCGGACGGTGCAGAAAATCCGACGTAAAGCGCACCACTTTATGTGATTGATCCACGTAGCCATCGCATTCCAATATGTATTTAATGCCTGCAGTTTCACTTTTTTGTTTAAAAATTTTGTATGACGAAAATACCCTTATTCTCTGAAAAAAAAATTGTAACATCTTGTGCATATTATGACTTCATATATGCAAAATGCCTTAATATAGCGCAGGAAATTATGACATCCTGTACATATTATCACATCCTGCGTTAAATTATGACTTCTAGCATGCAAGATATCATAATATAGCCCAAGATATTATAATATGTCTCACAATATCATAATATGGAAGGCAGCATTATTGTCCAATTACTTTCCAACGCACATTTAATGTCTACAGCTTTACTTTTTTTCTTTAAAAATTTTAAATGATAAAAATACCTTTTTTTTTGAAGAAAATTATGACATCCTGTGGATAAAAATTATGACTTTTTGGATGCAGAATATTATAATATTGACACAAAATGTCATAATTTTTTTAAAGAATAGAAGTATTTTTGTCATTCAAAATTTTAAACGAAAAAATAAAACTGCAGATATTAAATACGTGTTGGAAAGCGGTGACTAGATGGACCAATTGGACAAGACGGTATGCTCCACGTCGAATTTTCTACACCGCCCGCGGTGCACAAAGAATTTCCCTTGCATGGATAGACTGATTTGATGTTTTCTGTCATCAATTTTTTAATTGTTTGAGCCACAAGCTAACTCAAAATCCATGTTACTGTAGCAAAAAAATTAAAACCCGTTTGGAAATTAAAAACTGAACACACCTACTAGTGAATAATAATATAACAAAGCAAGAAAAATTTTAATATAAATCACATACCTCTAAGTAAATATTACATGCCAACCCAACTTTTAAAACAAGTTTTCTCCACAGTGAGTGAGATGTCCGAACTCTAAATCACAATCTTCCTATGGCTCAACGGGTTAAAGGATCTTGACCCAAAACCCACCCAACCTGCTGGAGGGTTTGGGTCAGCTGATCCATACCTGGCCTGCTAACCCGAAGGGTAAGGCTAGGCAGGTCAGATCAGGCAAATGGGTCTGGTCAGGATTGCCACCCTTACATTCATTTAATAAGCTCATTCTAAAGAATACAACACAGGAAGATTATGCAGCAATTAAGCTAACCCTCTTGTGAGAATAATGTTAGACACACATTAAACCGCATAAATCTCTTACCTGGGTATTGTTTTTGACACTCATCATCAGAACAGAAAGAGGGCCAGTGTTGAATTCCTCCTCTTCCTTTTTTCCAGCCTATAAGAAGTGGAACAAGCAAGCATTCATCAGTTTGTTCAAGAACATTGTAATATAGCTTATAGAAGCATCAAGATTTAGCTGATACAAGCATAAAGTGGGTTTGCATCAGCAATAGTTATCATAGTTAGCACTTAATATGTTGTCCTTTACAGCACTGTCTTCAACGAGCTTCAAAACTGTACTTCCACATAGCAATGTTTTTTATGAGGGAGATGAAAGATGTAAATCAGTAGCAAGTCTCAAAATTTTTAAGCTAAGGAGAAGTCCAAAGAATTAGACCTGACCAAATTGAAAGATCAATTTCAAGCAAAAACATGAAGGCAAATAGAGCAATATAAAAGCAAAAGAAATACTTTCATCCATTGAATACATTTCTTGCAAACCCATCATGTTTTTTTGCTATTGCTCATTGTCTTTGGCTCTTCAAGGCATGTTTTATTCCATGAATAACTACAAATTTGTATCAAAGATTTGATATCTAATCTGTTTCTGTTACCTCTCTTAGTTTTTCAGTAATTGGTGGACTCTTCACCTTACAATGTAAACTGAAATCTGTCCCCAATCTGAATTGTTCCCAAACAATGAGCTTGTGACATAAGTTCACCAGCATTCACAACCAGCCAAGAAGACTAGTTCAGGTTCAACTTTATGTCATCCTAGGACAAAGAAACATGATTCATGTTGTGCAGTCTCCAGGTTAAAGGCTCTGGCATACCAACTTGATACAGACTCAAAATTTACCTGATCAGATATAATACTGTCCTTGACACAAGATCAACTTGAAATCAACCAAAATTAATATTTGATAACTATTTTCATATGTACTAATTGGGATTCCATCATATTTGTGAAATATCCCTCAAAGATCCTTTATTTGCATATTGACACTTCATAAAGTTGAAAGCACATGTCCATCCAAAAGCGTTTAATCTGCATATTTAACCTTCTTACATTATTCAGTCAATTCTCATCATTGTATGCTACATTTGGCTGGGACTTGAGGTAACACAGTGTAGCATTGACTACATTTCTTTATCTTTTAAACAAACTTGAGGGGCATATTCAGAAATTTTATGCCAATAGTACCGACGTATTTTCATTTTTTGACAGATAAATAACTAAGCACTATCAAGAATGTATATCTGCCTATCCAAAAGGCTTAAATTTGAATGCATAACCTTCCTATCATATCGAGTTAGTCTTTATCAAATGAGCTAAGTTTACCTGGACACAACTTAATTTAGCATTACTTATTTCATTTTTTTAAAAAATGAGGTGCATATTTAAAATTTTATCTAATTTTTATTCTTTGACAGCTAAATAAGCAATAAAGGACCTTTCAAAAAGTATTATACAAAGTTAGTGATGGGGTTAAATACTGAAATAATATGGTAATAGATCCTTTTGTTTGGAGAATACTATTTAATCTAGCTTATACATTTTTTGGATAACTCTACCAAAATTATAGTGAAACCTTAAAAACCTCCTGGGATGAAATTAATCGGGTCAGTTGGTCTGCATGAAACTAAAACCAACTCTCTGGAGCTTGGTTATACAAGAACCGTGAAACAATGGAAGGATGGAAGTTGGTGGGAGGGTTTCATCTAAGGTTTTATGTTGCATACCTAAATGACATGAGATCATGAGTAGCAACTTGATAGTTCACAAAAATGGACCTACATAAATAGAACCCCTGGTAAACATTGTTAGTTACATAACAACCTGTCTCAGGTCAATGGGGCATTCAAGTCAACTAACTCGAATCACATGAGGGCGTGTCCAAAGAATGGGAGAGATCATCAACCACAATCATTCAAAACCAATTCATAGGTACACTCCAACACATAATACAATCGCCCCTTAAACATGCAAGGAGCATATGCCTCTTTAATGAGGACATGCCATGATGTAGGCATTACCGACCTCAAGAAACTAAAGATGGGAAAAAAAATTAAGGCTGGCAAATGAAATCTCCACCTTGGTAAATGCTCAAATCCCACTTTAAAAAGCCTTTGTTCTATAAGAATTCTTAATCTCAATCACAAACAGAAATCCAACTTGACAACCATTGGTTATTTAGGGGCTTATATAAATGCAAGCAATCAAGGTAGCATCCATAGCTAGACTGCCTTACTAGTCACATCCTACTTGACTAACACAAGCATACAAAAAGCAAAGAAGGCATCAAGGGGTGACAAAGTGCCCATAAGCCTTTTATGGAAAAGATGAGTGTTTCATTAATTTCCCTTTTTATCAAAAAGTTATACACTTATTAGCGAAAAAAGTTGAATTCGAGGGCAACTTGGACTCACAGGCATTACGCCAAGGAGAAGACAACTATCAAGATCAACAAGGTCGAATAATGAAATGTAACCTATTCAAGTAGCTCCAAAATTTGCATACATCTAATAGTCAAGGGTGGGTTTAAGGGACGCTTCCAAGATGAACAATCATTACCTTGATTGTGCCATTTAATGTCTAATTACCTTGACTCTGACATTTATTTGTCCAGTTGATCCGAACACTACTCTTAATCACAACTCCAGTTTTTAAAAGAATTACCACAGGGGGGAGGTCCAGGCAAATAACCATGTTATAAAGTTTCGGCCACAATTGCAAAACCAAAATAAGAACTTGACTTTTGGTCTGAACCAAATGACTTATGTAAATTCGAAGTTTCGGGCCTTCTGACAGAAACTGACATATGACTAATCTGTGTTTGTATTTGTCATTTTCTCATCTCTTTGAATTTTAAGAAGTATTTTGTCTAGATCAAATTCATATTCTTTAGAAAAGACTGATAAAAACTGGCGCTTGTCCTAATGGTTAATACCTTCTGCATAGCATCCAGAAATTCTGCTTTTTTGAATCTTTGGGGGTTGGGGGAAAGAGACGACTTTGGAGCAATGTCATTGTACAAAGTAATTCAAAGAAGTAATTTTTGACAGATGCAACCATTCTAGTGTTCATATCTCTACTACATCGAATTTTGTCTGTTAGATTCTCAAATATTACAGATATGAACTGCACTATTAAATAATGTGAAATTTTACCTCTTGTTTAAAAGCAACAAAAAAAAAAAAAAACAATTGTTTTAGCACAAAGTTAAAAGTTAGCCACAGTTCTAAACAACACAATATCACTAATATGATTTCTTATTTATTTTCTAGAATTATATAGTTTTTCTTTACACTTTTCCTGATCTTTTTCTTCTTTTAAATTTTTATTTTTAACTGAAACTACCCAAGCTACAGAAGAAATCAATGTTTTTAAAACTCGACCAAATAATGAATCGGCAAGCTGTACAGTTTCTGGGTCGACCAGTGATGCCAAAGAGCAGTACAAGGAGCTGCTAGTGCTGTGTGAGGCCTTGAGGTGCAGGGCTTTGGAAGTGGGGAGAAGATAGCGAGGGTCAGTGGAGGAGGAACAAGAGGATGAATCCTCCAAGGGAGAAGGCATTGGTGCTGCCCGTGCTCCTGGTATAGAGCAAGGGGAGCTTGAAGGAGGAGTTCCCAGAGGGGACAATGAAGAAGGCGAAGATGGAACAAGTGAGGCTGAGGGTGGAGCCAGAGATAGCGAGGAAGCATTGGTGGATGGAGCTAGCAACGGCGAAGGGGGATGGAGATGGAGCAAGGGAAGACGTCGGAGGGTCTAGGCAAAGGAGCTGAGGATGGAGGCAGAGACGGCAATGGCGAGGTAGCCAGTTGGGTTGCCATTGGTCACCAGTCCCACTGATGAAGTAGAAGAGAGAGAGAGAGAGAAGGGAGGGCCACCAGCCACTAGCACTGAAACATTGTGGTAGGGTGCAGAATTAGAAAAACATGCAGGAGAGGGGGGGCCAGGCAAGACACAACCAGAGAGGAGGCTGGGAAGGATGGAGAGGGGAGGAGAGATGGAGAGAGGGAAAGCATATTACTGGCCAACCTTGCCTCCACCCATGTCCGCCACCTCCACTGTCATCGGCCATTGAAGAGAACAATCAAAGAAGACCACCGGAGACTAGGGAAGAAGAAAATAGAGATCACAGCCGCTTACGATTTCAGCCAATAAAGAATTTTGAGTCAAAAATAGGTCAAACCAGACCGGACTGGTTGGTATGACTGGTTCGACCGGTTCTCCCATTTTTGACTGATTTTTCAACACTTTTAAAATATCCTTTGAACTGGACCAGATAAGCTATCAGTTCTCAGTTAAAACGATCGGACCGGTTGGTCCCGGTCCAGTTTTAAAAAAACAATGGCAGAAATGGCAAAACTCTTTTAGGCCAGCCAAAGCCAAAGCCAGAACCAAGCTTTTAAATCTTGCAACTGGGCTGCTGCCTTAATATTTGGTAAATGCAACAACTGGGGATTGATTAAGTTCAATGTCACCAACGAAAACAATAAAGCATAAAGAAGAATGCCTCACAACTTCTTCCAACAAAAGGATCTAGGGTTACTAACCTGATATTTTTGGGTCAAACAGGCATTACATTTTAAACTCATGAGCATATCTCATAAACGAAATTTGATATCTTTTTGTACATAAAAGGATGCGACCAACCTAACTCAATCTAACATATCCAGAATTTTACCTATTTTAGAACACTAATTCATTAGTCATAGTTCAAACTATGAGAGTCTGCTAGCAAACAACTTCATAGACTCGTAGTCCAACAAGTCCCAAATTGAGGCAATAATTTCCCCATCTCAACTTGAAGGAAGAATTAATGTCGCTTCTATTTCTCTTCTTCTATCCTTTTCAAGCCTATTTTGATCTTATGGCTCTCAACCACAAAAGCATTGCTGCCTCCAACCCTAGGCCACCTTCAGCTCAATGGATAGCTGCACCATTTCACGCTAAGAGATATTCGATCAAGATGGATTTAAATAAACTGTTTAGATTTTTGATTAGGTCAAAGCATCTTAAACAATGGGTAATCTGTTCCTTATCTTGGGCTTCTTCTCTTGATCCCTTCAAGGTATGCATTTCTCTTTTTTTAAAATTGAACAGCCACCCTCTCAATATTCATGGAAAAAAATCTGTATAGTTTTTAAAGTTACTTAAAAAGGTATATGCTTTTCTTATTACTTAACTTCAAAAAATTTGTCTAGTTTCTAAAGTGAATTAAAGAAAAGGTAATATGCTTTTTTATTTGTTAACTTTTTTTTTTTTATAAAAAAGATTCACCCAACAAAATTTTGCTAACAGTGCAACTTTGCAAATCAAGCTCCAATGGCTCTAAGAAACCAGGATGAGAGCAGAAGACCACATGCATAATCTACTCATAATGGCAAAGCACAATTCATGACTGCCACTTTTAGTAATAAAGGACTCATATTCTTGCATTTCGATATTATCAGGTTAGCAGTGACATGTTCAAAAATTGAATGAGCTTGCATCTAAAAAGGAATATCCAGTTTGCATAGACCTCAAATCACATTGCCATGATATCAAGTTTCAATTTTCAAAAAACATGTCTAACAAGTAATATTAAGATAGTCACTTTACAAAAAACATGCAGCTTAGATGTTGGTTTTACAAAACTTACGTTAGTGTCGTCCTCCATTGGCTTACTGCAAAAGAAAGCAAAAACCTATGTTAGCTCATTAGTAAACAGAAGATAAAAATATCATGCATGACTACAATAACATTAGTAGCTGATCGAGAAAATAAATTTAAGCCAGGCAATCAAAAATGGAAACACTGGTGCAAAGGAAGCTTCCCAAAAAACTGAAACAAATGAATATGTAAGAAGAGAAGTTCTAAAGTCTAAATGAAAAGCAATATGCAAAATGCTAATTAGCAACACAATCAGAAGAACTCAAAAATTTTTCCAGCAACTTATTTCCAAAGCAACTTAGATTTTTAAGTGCTTTTTCAATTATTCATGTTCTTACACAAGGAGGCATGGGTATAGAATCTTATAAGGTCAGTTATATATTGTTCTCTATCAAGGCATTCCCAAGAAAGGGGAAGTGGAAATATTTATTATTCTGCAACAAAGTTCTTGTAAACAGTTCCAGCTGTATAAACAAGTACCTAAAACTAAGGAAAGATATAGCATGTCAGAGAGCTAAAGTTTGAAAATTTAGACTTGTAAAATATTTTAGGAATGCTTGAAGGTAGAAAAACATATAGGGTTTCCAACAAAAATAGTTGGTTCAAGAATATCTAGGTCAAACAACAATTTGCCACCAAGGCAATATACATTTGGTAGCTTTAGAAGTATTATTTGAGCAACAAGAAGGTCAAAAAAATCTTCCTCAGTTATACTTATGAATATAAAGTCCTAAAGTCTTTAATAATTTGGTTTAAAGATTCTTATATATGGTGCTTCACAGAACTGCAACTTCTGTAATTTGATACCAACAGATGGCAAGTATTGTTAACCAAAATTCACCCAAGGAACATGGAGGAAACAAGGCAAACTTTCATCTAAAAGCCTTAATAAAGAAACGACAATCCAAACATTAGAAAAATGAACCATAGCGCGCACAAAAGCACAAATTCACAGATGCATGCAGCAATACAAGCAAAAATGTGCATGGATACCATTTTCAACTGAAATACTCCATCATGTGCTCTTTACCAAAATTATTATAGTGCAACTCATGAAGCCTGGATTAATACCAAAGCTAATACAAATCATCTAATCAAACATGTGTCTCCAGAGAGAGGAAGTAACGAAAGACTAGTTTTCTCCAAGAAAGTACAGATTTATTGAACTCAGGGATGGAAACTTCAGTGGTCTTGTTTCTACGAAAATTAACAATAGAGCCAGCCGAAAAGTTTCTAAAGGTACTAAGATAGGGATATGAATATCGAGTTCCATCTTTTTGAAGTTTGAATATCAATGGATTTTAAAATCAAACTTTTTATTCTAGAAGAAATCCTAAACCTTTTTAAAAAATAAAACAAATGCGAAAAAACCCCCATGCATGGATCAAGGCTATTGACTCAAATTAGAACCAATTTCCATTAAATTACTTGATCCTTCTCCTTTTTTTTCTGAGCCAGCCCAATTTATGATAAGGGCTTTTTGGATCAACAGTTGCTTTATGTTGAGAATTCTTTGGAAGTTGCAGTCTTTGCTGTGTTCCTCAAATTAGAAATTGCAATGCATCAACTCGTCTCATCAAATCCATTTACAATTTAATATGAGTTACACTACCATACAAATTGCTCTGAAAAAAGAAAACATGAAATATCATGCCAAAAGCACTACTGCAAGGAAGTTTATTGTACTAAATAATTTCACAACTAGAAGAAACAACATTGGTGCTTTAAAATTTAAAGACAGATACTCAACCTAATCATAGCACCACTTTTGGAACATCTTGTTATTAACAATATTCTTATTAACCAATTCCCCATTCCAAGATAGAAAATTGTTGAAACCAATGTTGAACCTTTAGCGACAGTAATCCCATGGACATTAGGTAATCAAGAATGATAAAAGAATTGCAATGTCATTTTCTAGCACACAGAGATGTCTTAACACAATTCTTCTTAGCTTTTACTTTCATGAAATTAAACATATTGAGTGGGGCTGGGATGCTTCCAAAAGCATTTGCCTTCAAATACTTCCTACTCAAAAACAAATAAATGACTTCCCAAATCAGCATTATTGATCATAATCTATGACATTAAAATTGGCTAGAAGTAAAAAGTCATGCATTTTTTATGTCTGTTACACATGCATCAAATGAAAACAAAATTGATAGTTTCAACCGTATGACATCATGTTTCAGTTTGACATACAGTTTACAAGCATCCAAAGTAGCTGAAATTTGATATGTATATGTTCTAATATGTTTAGATCAAGATCAATTGTTTACTTGGAATTGCAAGTTATAAAGTATATGCTATGCTTTTGTTCACTAGCTATATTTCTACTATTCATCTTTTCTTGGCCTGAAGCATACATAGACAAGAGACTCAAATATTTTTTTTTTTTAGATTCCAATATTTTATATATCTTGGATCATGATCCAAAGTGCTACTTTTCATTCTCAGAAATCCTTTACTATTTTTGACTAGGAAGCATTTGGAACCAAATGCTCTCAGTAGCATCCCAGCCTAACTCAAACATTTTTACCAGATTTAGTGGTTTTTCCATGTTTGTAAAATATAAGCTAGAGATTATAAGCCCTGGCACCTTAAAAAAGCTAACTCAACATATGAAGAATGGTGATGGATCATCACCATTCTTGAACTTCCATCCAAATGATCAATGATGATAGTTGCCTAAATTCCTAAAACCTACAAATCTCTTCACTACATAGTTACATGATTATAAGGAATATAAATCATCAAAAAAGCTGACTGAACATATAAAGGATGGTGATAGATCATCACCATGCTGAATTTCCATCCAAATGACTGATGATGGTAATTGTCGAAATTCCTAGAACCTACAAATCTCTTCACTACAGTCACATACTTATAAGGAATTCAAATGATCATCAAACTTGCTCAAAAATCAAATCAAGCGAAGCTCATTTACACAAAAGCAAAATTGATCACCAAAAAACAATTCAAGCAAAAAGAAAACAAAATGATGCACCGACTTCCTTATGACAATGAGAATAATGCACGTCATCCTAGAAAAGATTCATGACTCCAATTCAATAATTCAATTTTCATATCATGACCCCTCATGCTCATTGTAGCAAATTCTTTTGTTCAAACATATAACCAAGAATAATCACATAACTAATGTTGACACTTCAAAATAGTTATTTTTAACAAGATAACTAAATCTAAATTCAAACAACTTCATTTGCAGACTCAAGAAATTGCACAATGCAAAATTTGAACTTAGCTAAATCTAAACAACCATGTTAGCAAACTCAAGAAACCGCACCCTGTCAAATTTTAAATTATCATCCACAAGTTCTACTACCGACTTTAACTCCTTCAAGCTATCTTTTATGGTTCTAAATATTACAAACACATGAAATATGCAAAAGCGTAATGGTCACTAAATCAACCATTGTCCGATCCAGTTGTGATGTCCAGCATACTCTAAACTTACTCTCAGTTACAGTCCTAATCTCTAAATCAGCCTTGGCATGATCTTGCTGTGACGTCTATCATATTCCTACCTTGCTTTCAATTATACTCCTAAAACTATACCAACTCTTCACAGTATTCCAAACCTAATTTTGTTTATCCAAGCTGGAACCAATCTTAAACTCTATCACCATCTTTATCTTTATAATTGTTTCAGCTCTGAAAATAAATCTATTGTCCTATACCAAAATTTCTAAAAATATTCACATTGATGGCAGGTTATTAGTACAGCATAGGGTATGTTACCATCCATGTCAACACAAGTCACCATTTATCGACCTGTATTGCCGTGTAGCAATTTGTTACACAGTACAAGCCTATAGATTTTGATACATCCTTGTAACTTTCTTCTAAGTTCTAAACAATGCCTCACAATCTCAGTAGCCTTATCTCTACTCAGGACGTATGATGCTCTTCCAGGTCTCTTTCTTTCTTTTGTGGTATTTTCTTTAAAAGATTTGAAAGATCAGAGACAAAAACAAGACCGAAATATTCGTCAACATCAGTTAACAGATAGAAATCAAGGAAGGCCTCCTGAGATTCTCACAGTATACACTGCATACCAATATATAAATTCCCTGTCATATGAATTTCGCCATAGTCAATACAAGACTCCAAATGGCAAAGACTAAAGAAGACACTCACGTAGGGATTCTTGATAGATCCCAACTACTCCAGCGACCCAAAACCCTGGCATCTTTCAAGCAAGACAAAATTATTCAGACCAGAATCCCTAACCATCATAATAGCTCTTTCATAAGTATCGAGAAGAACTCAATTTTCTTGCCAAAAATTTCCTTTTGATCCCTCCCCTTTCTAACAAATTCTCTAGGTATCAAAATTCAAGAAAACCATGGCCCGAACTGCACCATCTTGGAGCGCAGACATAAGATTTAAAACTTGCAAGCATTCTTCCCACCGATGTCTACTCCATCAAACCCCTACAAAATTACATCCGCCGTGCTAAACCATGAAACAAAATACTCAAAAAAAGTGGAAAGATCCAAAGAACAAGATTATCGTATTTAAGCAGACATAAGATCCATCTCGACACAAACTGGAAGGAACAAGCTAGAGGCGGGAGGATACAAAAACCCTAGGGAAGAGATACGCACCTGGAGCTGCTGTTCCTTTCTTTTCGCAAACCCTAGGCTAGGAGAGCCGGAACCGGGGTTTAAACGCGATCGACCGGCATTAGTAACAGAGGATGACGCCGTTACGCCGTATGGCCTACGGGTTCGGGTTGTGTGTTTGGCGCAAAAGTGTGATTGATCTTCTTTGGAGACATCATCCGTTGGATCACCCCCACACAGTTGTCGGAGCTATCCCAACTCCTCATCATCAGGCTGTACGGCTCTCGAAGCGACTGTTGCATGATCTATCGGTGAATTCGAGCGAAGGAAGGTGAATCCTTCTTTCGTAACGAAAGATACAATCCCTACCCGATTGCCCGTTTGACGCACGCGGACGCGGTGCCCGCGGGAGCGCTTGCGTGCCGGGGATCCGCTCGAGAGAACAAGTCACGTGTGTTGCAGGTGCACCGGCCCAGCGACAACGATGCTCTGGAGCGGGTCATGCGCAGATTAGGCTCTCTCCATTTTTTTCCTTTTTTTTTTTTTTTTGGCCCCGGGTAACTCCAGAGGGGATGAGCAAAAAGATGATCTCCTTTTTTTTAGGCGGCTATGTGCACAATTTACAAATAAATCGTTAAAAATTATCTTCAAAATAAGAAAAAAAATTATTAATTTGTAATTCATAAAAGAACGAAAGAATATGCCATGCTGAATTTGTGAATAAATCATAATTTTTAAAAATTGGCTTGAATAGTTTTTGATTAATTTGTTTGGTTTTGATAAGTTTGTACCAATTTGTTTATCGAAGAATAATTCTGCAATCATTTGGCCAAATAAAAAATCAAAAATAATTTAAAAATTTTTATATATTATAGAATTTAAATTTTACTGTTAACTACTCAATATCAAATCTGAGTTCTTTTCAATACCTCCAAGACTCCAAATTCACTCAACGCAATAATTATATGAGCTAACAACCCCTGAAGATAGAATAATCTTCTACAAGTGTATTCTTGCACATGGCATCATTGGATGTCATAGGAGGAGGACACCATAAGAGGAAGTTGGGATAGAGTGGACAGGAAGAAGATTGAGTGACAGAGGATTAAAGTA
The DNA here is from genome assembly GCF_000442705.2 of Elaeis guineensis. Classification (NCBI taxonomy): domain Eukaryota; kingdom Viridiplantae; phylum Streptophyta; class Magnoliopsida; order Arecales; family Arecaceae; genus Elaeis; species Elaeis guineensis. The sequence continues at coordinate 1,550,627 of NC_025996.2, read as the reverse complement.
TCAAAACTCATCAAAAGCATTATTATTAAGTCCTCTATCTGGTTTTTAATCATTATAATTTTTTTCGAAGAGAGAACTATAAAGCTCTATTTCACTTGGATGTTTAATTTTTTTTCAAGTCTTTGAGTTGAAAATAGACGACGGAAGAATAGTATTATGGTCATTAATTGAAAGACAAAAATAATGCAAAAAAAAAACAATTATAGATGCCCATGTGTAATTTTTATTGCTTATGTGTTTTTATGTTTGAAGATTGCATATTATTTGCAATCTTTATTCAAAAGATATTCTAATAACACTTTTATAAGTCTCGGAATGGACTTTAACTATTTTTTGATGACAGTTTTACAAATTTTATAATGAATCACCAACTATTTGCCAATCTATATAAAAAGTATATTGATAGAAAAATTATTTACATATCTCTTAAAAGACCTCAATCACTTAGTGCTAGGTCTTTGCCATGCAAAATAAATCCACTTTTCATGTAAATTTGTGGAGTTAGGGGTATTTGGAGAATGGTCATCCCCAGTTATATGGCATATTTTCTTATGGACCCTTTAAGTTAGAAGAAAGAAAAAAATACTTTACTAAAAAAATAAAGAAAGAAAATAAACGAAGAGAATAATTTCTATATGATGAACTCATTATAAAATAAATATAATAAACATTCTATGAACATCCACATTTAATTGCTACTATCATGTAAAAATCAAACTATATTAATTTTGCTCCATTGATCTCGTCTGTTAATAATTCTTTAAAGATTTGTATGCACTATATTGAAAGAAATAAATGAAATTTACAATCTATCTGTCTATTTATCTATCCATTTATATATAATATATATATTTATTACTAAAATTGTTGATTCCTGTTAGGATTTGACATCTCGAGATTCAGCCCACATTGAGCCCACAGCAAGGTTCGTGGCGAAAAATGGAGTCCAACGAGACCAAGATCATCCGAAACGGAGCTCGGATGGAGGAGATACGAGCTTTTGAAGTTGGCACGACATTCGAGGTGGCGGAGGATCGCCGGCAACCGGCGGCGGGCGGCTGCAGGCAGCGGCGCGCGGGACGCGCGACCCAGGCCCGCGGCCCAGCCGGGCGCGTGCAGGCCTGCGCGCACGCGCGGCCCAGCTGGCGCGCGGCTCAGTCCGCGTGCAGGCGCGGGCCGGCCCAGGCCCAGCGGCCTGCTGGCCCCTTTGCCCCGGTCCACCGTGGACCGGACAGTCCACGGCGGGCCTGTGGACCGCGTGGGCGTTTCCCACACGTTTCTCACGGTCCACGGTACTATTCCGTGGACCGAAGCGCGATCCGACGGCATGGGTGGCTCCCGATTTTGATCCGACGGTCTGGACGTGATTTGGGTTGATTAAGGAGTCCTAATCATGATCTAAGTCGTGATTAAGGTCTATAAAGGCTCCTGTGACGAACAGAGGAAGAGTGGTTCGATTTTCGCATCGTACAGAGCCGTACGAACCCGATTGAAGAGAAAGAGGCGAGAGCGCTGAGAGAGAAGGAGCGAGAGGCTCCTGGACAGCGGTCGCCAGGTACTTCAGGGATTCAGGGGGGTCTTCAAGAGAGAGAGAGCTTTTGTGAGGAGAACTTCAGGTGAGAAAGAATTGGGTGTACAAGGGTTGAGGGTGAGGTCTCCTCTTATAAAATTTTCTTTTTCATAGTGAAGTTTGTATGTCCCAGGGAGGCGAGCTCTTTTGTGGCTGATCCACGTATTTTGATTGTTTTTCCTTTTATTTTGTTTCTTCTTTCTTCCTGCTGCATCGCGTGGTACTGAAAAGATCTTGGGAGGTGGTGTCCTGACCAGACATCCACCCAACAATTCCTTACTCAACTATCTGGGATTAGTTTTTTAAATCTTTATTTGCCAATTTATAATATTATTCAAAGTTTCCTATATCATTCCTTATAGCATCCACCCATTCTAGTAATTAGATTTTCTCCTCTTTTCCATACAATCTTCAATAACAAACTGAAATGCGTTTCATTACATGAACCTTTTTAAATTTTCATTTTATGTATCCATACTATCTTTCAACATACTTCATGAATGAGGATCTATTAGTTGAAAAAGGATTGAAAGATTATGGTTATAGTTACAAACATACATACATACAAGTACATGCACATAAATATAAATATATAGGTAACGAAATATCTACCTCATAAAAAACAATCATATGCCCCTCAACCTCCTTTCTCCTTACATCCATCCATCCATCCATCCATCTTTTATCTCTTTCTTAAGATTGTAGAAGATGGGTTGGTAGTTAAAGTGAGTGGATTCACTATCCGGTTGATATAAGAAAAGAGCTTTTGTTTTAGGTAGGCTTGTTAGTAAAACGTATATGCTCTTGAACCTTATCTAGATATTTATCCTTCATTTTTGTTTTTCCAAAAGGTATCTACCTATCATCCTTCATATACTTTTTCCCCTTCTTGAAGCAAAGCATTTGGATTCGCTCATGGAAGTTTGAAAGCTCCTTCACACATACCCTCAGAGTGCAAACTTAGCAATCAGACATGAGGAACATCTTGCCGACACGAGGACCCAGGTTTGGTGAACATTTTAGTGGTCGATGCATCTCCCATTTCAATCCCCAACCACTTCCACATTTGACGCTCAAGTGCTTTAGTTGCATCATCAAGGATTTTAAGGATGGCTATAGGAACGTTTCAACTAACTCGAGTAATCAGGAATCTAATAATCGATGACTAATATTCTTCGATTCTGTTTTCCCCTAGTTTTATGAAACTAATAAGGTTTTTGCTTGGTGGTTGTTGAAGTATCCACTGTGGTTCTGGTTTTGCATGACATCATCCTATGAATATGATGCAGTGTGGTTGTTCGGCATCCTATCATGACTCGCTGTGTTTGTATCTCGCATCCATCACGATGTGTCATGTTTGACCGCTTTTTATCTTTGTAAAGGGATGCGGTGGCGATTAGCAGCTGTACAGCACTCTGTGATGCAAACAACACATCATAAAGATCCGAACTTAAAATGACAAATGTCATACAAGAAGTCCGGAAAATAATGTTTCGTGTGTTGGTTAGACCGTGTCTACATCCTGCTTGACCCAAAAGACTCGACTATTCTTAGGTTCAAGATTTACAGTCAAATCTTATCCATTCTAAGTCCATTAATGTTCAGGCTAGATCGAGATAGACCAAGACTTGGCAGTTTCAGATTGCTTCTTTTTCGTTGTAAAGTCTCATCAAGTTAAATCAGGTTCATTCCAGTCATATCATAAGATTGAGTCTAGTTGGGGTCCATACCTGAACTGTAGGTCTAGACTTACTGCATGGTCTAGTGAGTAATCCAGATTCAGCTATACCTATCCCGTGAGGACCTATGAAAATCAGTATTTACATATAAAAAAATAGAATATATGCAGGTACATATACATACATACATACACACACATACATACATACAAACATACATGTACGTACATACATGCATACATGGTCAGAAGATGGACGTCTGGTCCTCGTGCAGGGATGCTAGCGCTAGAGTGACCTGCAAGACAAGTCTTAAATTAAAGGTTGTGGCTTCGGTGAGAACCCTCCAACGCTCAAGTTAGAAAAGCAAAGAACAAAAGAGCAACAACGAATTCTCTGAGAAGAATTTGATTGGACTTATCTGGATTCTTGGGGCTTCGATTGTTTATATAGAAGGATGTCGGACAGCTAGGTTATTAACTGTGAGATTGCACGATCCCGAGATTGTCAGATCATTGGACATGTCAAACTGGACGAGATAATTGGCCCTTAATCGCTCCCATGAGATCAGGGGAGACAGTTATGCCAGATCTTATCTATGCGAGATGGACAGCCATCGTGCATGTTGAAGAGATACGTCGGCTGAGGTGACGAGGGCAACTCATACATAGGTTAGACCTCATGGATGCTTCAGCTCAGCATGAAGACAAACTTCTCAACTCATACGACGGTCAGCGATCGTATTGATGATCTAAGAACTTGAAATATCTTGTAATATAGCGCTGATCTGAGATGCTCACGGTAACCACCATAATGCTACCTCCTACTCCTGAGTCTGAGAATCAGATGAAAGGAGTACTCCAAAAGTATCTCAGATCTAATGACATGTGCTTCCACCTTCACGTCTATCTTCTGCATTTAAAGCGTGTGACGTTATCCTAATGCGACTGATGCGGACGAGCATAACTGATGGGACCATCTAGACGATGGTCCCTTCGAGGTTTTAATTACTTTACGGTGGCTTTTTATTTTCTTCCTTCTTTAAATTTACGCTTTGAAAGCATAGGTAATTACAGATCTTCTTTTGTACTGATTATTCATCATGATTCCTTGGAGCAAGATGGATTCACAGTGCGTGAAGAGACTTAAGCAAATTCTGACTCGTAAGAGGCAGATCGTGGTTTCGATTGTTGAAACAGAACCCACGGTCAGGGAAGAAGAACATATCGCTCTTACCGCTGAGCCCACGGCCCCACCATTAGAAGTCGTGACATAGGATTCTACAGAAAAAGTTTATGTCGACGGGGTGCCAATGGAGATAGTGTCAGAAATAAGCACTGAGGGGCGTTCCGAAAAAGATTCGACTAAGGTAGCGTGGATGGAGAAAGTGGTCGACAACCTGAAGAAGGATCGGACGACGACGATGGAGACTGAGAGATCTCTAGAGATGGCAACTTCTGTTGGATGCTTTCTTTCATCCACTTCTCTTACGGGACCCTCAGATCCGATGCCTCATGCTCCATCCACAGAAGGGATCCTCCAATCCATGGCGGAGTACTTGAGGAACCTCATATCACCAGCCGAGAAGTTGTTCCTCAATGAACAAAGAGGGGACAAGTGATCTGTCGATGCTTTAAGATCCTTTGTACATGTGGGCTAATGTTTGGAGAGCCTCGCAAGCTCCAACCTCGATGTTCCGATGATGGAAAAGGAAGAGATCGATTTGCTGAAGTATCGGTTAGAGCATCTAAAGAGGGATAATACTGAGCTGGCCAAGGAGCTCAGCTTTACAGAGGAGGCTCTTCGGGAGGCCCAAGAGTCGATTCTCCATCGAAATGAAGAACTGCGGTAGGTTGAAAGATAGATTGAGGCCCTTGAACGACAAAAATTCAGGACCGACAAGAAGGTCAAAGATCTTGAAGGATGGATTAGAATCCTTGAGAGATAAAGGTCTGAGATTGAAAGAGACTGTCATCGGACCCGTGATGACCTGGAGCATCTGAGGAGAACACTTGAAATGAAAAGAGGTTCTCCTCATCTTGAAACTCGCTCTCGGAGCCCCAATGGTGGTCTGTCCAAGAGGTCCAGAACTTTTGAAGGGACGAACCATGGAGAAAGACCTCTTCGAGGAGATGGGTGCTCTACTTCCAAAGGAGTTCAAGCCTCCCCAGAGTCGCTCTCGAGAGTCCAAGAGATTGAATTGGAGGTGGAGCACCTGAAGAAGAGGTTGGAATAGAAAAAAAAAATCATAAACTTCTTTGGGGCAAATTTATAGAACAAGGAATTTTACTCAAACATGCTGAAAATAGGAGAAAGTAGCTGGAGAAGGAAGGGGCTAAGATCATAGTCCAAACTTGCAAAGCGACGTTCTTCACAGGCTTCGAGAAGTGCCAGTCCATTGCCCAGATGCATCTTCTTCCTGACTTCATCAAGCATCTTCAAATCGATTGGCTGGATGAGGATTTACAGGTGGTGTTATTGGATAACTGGTTGAGGTTTATAATGACATCTCACTTTTCGGATGAGGTAGATAAGATCGACGTAGCTATCCAGACCGAGGGCAATGTCAGTGCTGAGGAATACCATCCCACAAACGACTGCTCCGGCAATCCATCTGAGTGATTTATGCCCTCTTCTTCTTTTATTCTCTGTGATCCGAGACCCCTGATCTTGTAATAGAGTCTCCATAAGAACAGATGTATTCTTCTTCTTTTGATAAATATGAATCATGCTTTTAAATATGTGAATCAAAATCTTTAATATATGCTCGACCTCTGGCTATAACTGCAAAACTTGATTAGAGTAATAGTCTAGACGAATACTCAGCCTGTGTTATGCTTCAAGCAAGGCACGAGTCGGGCTAAAGTTAGAGCGAGAATCCGAGCTGGCTCTAGCTGTGGTTAGAATTATAAGTGTAGTAAAGAGTATAATTCTCATTCCGATCTAAAATGAATTTTCATACCTGTCGTACAGATTTTGAAAAGACTGAAATTCAAATTGCATCCACGTGGGATGAATTGGCATACATCTGCACACATTCCTTTAAAAATGGCGTAAAGTATGATTCACTTGCCATTGGCATACTATCATATCGATGGCAGCAATCACATCCATTCGCAGTCTCCACATGTCGTATGTATGTCAGTCTTTTGTCGATGCACGTCTCCTGCAATTAATGCATCGATGGGAGGCGACTTTTAGAGGTCCCATTCAAATATGAGGTCATTTAAAATTCTCAAATAGAGCAAGATGTAGACCTCGCAAAGTTCTGGTTATTTTCTCCTTCTACTACGAGTTCCTTTCTTCTTCATCTTTTCGCGGCTTTCCTGCACGAGAAAGAGATGGCCACCATGGAGTCTGATTTTGCACCATTGGGCTTCATATCAAAGTTGACAAAGTGGGACATAATCATACTGCATAAGTAATATCAAATACCTCCTACATTCCAACTTGAAGTCTCGAGGCTGGGTGATCGAGTTTGCCGTCCGCCTTTAAGACGTATAGGCTTCTACGAAGAGTGCTTTCGAGGTGGGCTGAGGCTTTCTCTCCACCTTTTTTTTGTGGCATTCCTCCATACTTTGAAATATCATCATGTACGAAGGTGCCGAATGCATGGCGGCATATCTATGGCTTACCGTAGTATGTGTGCTAGCTGGGATTGTGTCAAATATCATATTCTTTTATTTTCTCTTCAGCCTCAAGCGCCATCCAGACTCGTGCGAGTGGTAGTACGTGACTCCGCAGAAGAAGAAGGATGACTTCTACCTGGTATTTTTAGGTATGCCTTCCATCGTGCATGGTTGGAAGCCAAGATTTCTCTTCATCTCGCAGACGTCAGGCGAAGACTAGAGTTTTACCACCTGGGGTGAACCCCGAGAGGCTATGCTAAAGAAATCTTTGATGAACAAGAGCCTGGAGCAGGAGATATCAGCTCTGCAGAGCTTCAGGGTTCCAAAGTTGAAAGAGCTGCTGTCGGCTCAGGTACTGTTTAATACCGATATCAGCCAAGTCGCTCCTAAAAGTATGCGAGTAAGCTGTTCTAGCCTTAAATTTTTTGGCTCTGTTCGTCTTATAATTTGATCATCATGATCGCAGAGCTGGATGCTGGGAAGAGCTCGAGCCCACCAAAGAAGAAAAAGAAAACTTTGCAAAAAAGAGGCGCCAAGCCTGCTACTGAATGGAGCCTCTGGGCCAGAGTCAGAGATTTCGCA
>NC_025996.2:1520670-1538170 GCF_000442705.2 Elaeis guineensis | reverse complement strand
CTTTTACGCTGTTCGAGGATACCCGGTTGTCATTCCGTCAATGGCCGCAGGTTCGCTTGGGGCCATTCGGGCCCGGGGTCCCTCCTAGGGCTTGAATTCGAGGGATCCGAGCCTCTGTCACCCTAAGAGAGTTGTCTTATTTTGCGCCGAAAGCTTCCTTGAAAGCTGGAACTCCCATCGGGAGTCCCAATCCTTGCTGTGACAGGGTTTTTATACCTCGGGCGTTGTTTGTTTTCCAATCGTCACTGTTGCAATCCATTGCCTTCCTTTTTCGCTTGGAGTTTTTCTCCGCTGAAGCCGAGGCGAAGTTCGGCTCCCGTGGGAGTCCGAATGGAGAATCCCTCTCGAAGTTGGAGTTGTGGGCAGAGCCCGGCTCCCGTAGGAGTCCGGGCGGAGCCTTCCTTGGCGTCGTGGACAGAGCCCGGCTCCCGTAGGAGTCAGGGCGAAGTCTTCGTGCAATCGAGGTCATAGGCGAAGTCCGGCTCCCGTAGGAGTCTGGACAAGGCTTACCGACAGTCGAGGTTGGCGATGGAGCCCGGTTCCCGTAGGAGTCCGGGCGGAGTTGTCCTGTAGTCGATGTCGGTGATGGAGCCCGGCTCCCGTAGGAGTCCGGGTGGAGCTGTCATGTAGTCGAAGTCGGTGACGGAGCCCGGCTCCCGTAGGAGTCCGGGCTGGGCTTACCACCGGTCGAAGTTGCTTAAGCTAGGGACAAGGTTTTCCTCTTGGAGGGGCGCATATGGGCGTTGCAGGGCCTCTCCCCCATCCGGTCTAAAAGAACCGGGACCTTTGACTTTGTTCATGTCAGGATGAGGTCCTCCTCCTGTTCCTGGCATGGCTGTGGGGGCGCATATGGGCGTTGCAAGGCCTCTCCCCCCATCCGGTCTAAATGGAACCGGGCCTTCGACTTTGCTCAAGTTAGGGCGAGGTTCTCCTCCTGTCCCTAACAGGGATGTGGGGGCACATATGGGCGTTGTAAGGCCTCTCCCTCCATCCGGTCTAAATGGAACCGGGCCTTCGACTTTGCTCAAGTTAGGGCGAGGTTCTCCTCCTGTCCCTAACAGGGCTGTGGGGGCACATATGGGCGTTGTAAGGCCTCTCCCCCCATCCGGTCTAAATGGAACCGGGCCTTCGACTTTGCTCAAGTTAGGGCGAGGTTCTCCTCCTGTCCCTAACAGGGCTGTGGGGGCACATATGGGCGTTGTAAGGCCTCTCCCCCCATCCGGTCTAAATGGAACCGGGTCTTCGACTTTATGAGGTTGCCCTTTTGCTTTTGATACAGTTTGTTTGGATTGTCCAAAGACATATGGGTATGCGATTTTTGATTAAAACGAAGTTACTGGTAGTACATCCATAAGTTTTTGAGCTCCACGATCGCGGGAGGTCGGCTCCTCCGAGCTCCTTAAGATAATAAGTTCCGGGTCGGACTACTTCTTTGACCTCATAAGGTCCCTCCCAGTTTGGGGCGAGTTTCCCCCGGTCCTGAGGTTGCGAGACAGCAGCTCGTCGAAGCACTAGATCTCCTGCCTTAGAGGCTTTGTTCTTGATCCGGGCGTTGTAATATCGAGTAACTTTCTGTCTGTAGGCTGCCATTCGAACCTGAGCGATCTCCCGTCTTTCTTCCAGTAGGTCGAGGTTGGCTCTAAGACTTTGTGAATTTTGGTGTTCGTCGAATGCCACGACTCGTGCCGACGGGAGTTTAAGCTCGATCGGGATGACAGCTTCCATTCCGAAGGTAAAGCAAAGGGGGTCTCCCCCGTAGGTAATCTTTGGGTAGTTCGATACGCCCATAGCACATGATAAAGCTCGTCCGCCCAAGTTCTTTTGCTTTTTCAAGCCTTGTCTTAATCCCCTGCAAAAGGGTTCTGTTAGTCACCTCAGCTTCGCCGTTCGCCTGAGGATGGGCTACTGATGTGAAGTTGTGGGAGATGTTTAGATCTTCATAGAATTCGGCGAATCTTGCTCCCGTGAAGTACCGTCCATTATCAGTGATTAGGGTTCTAGGCAGACCGAACCTGCATACAATTGACTTCCAGATGAAATCTTGTACTTTGCTTCTGTGATTTTTGCTAGTGGTTCGGCTTCAACCCATTTGGTGAAGTAGTCGATCGCTACAAGGAGAAACTTTCTTTGTCCAGACGCCATGGGAAAGGGGCCAAGGATGTCCATCCCCCATTGTGCAAAAGGCCATGGGGCACTCAAGGGTGTGAGCTCGGTGGCGGGCTGTCTCTGGACGTTGGCGTATCTCTGGACATCGATCACACTTTTTAACATATTCAATCGAATCATGATGCATCGTTGGCCAGTAATATCCTTGGCGGAGTAGCTTGTGGGATAAAGATCTAGCTCCCAAATGGTTTCCGCAAACTCCCTCGTGTACTTCCTATAAGACGTAGTCAGCTTCCGAGGGCTGGAGGCATCTTAAGAGGGCAAGGAGTATGATCTTTTGTACAATTTGCCCTCATGAAGGATGTACCGGGAGGCTTGATTTCGGAGCTTCCGAGCCTCCTTCGCGTCCTGGGGGAGAACTCCATCTCTAAGATAGGTTATCAGCGGGTCGACCCAGCTGGGCTCGTGGTCGATCTCCATTACGGGCCGCGATTCTTCTGTACTCGGATGTTTTAGAACTTCAAAGAGGATGCCTTTGGGCAATTCGGCTGGAGCCGATGTCGCCAGCTTGGAGAGAAGATCGGCTCTGGTATTCTCCAGCCTTGGAATCTGCCTGATGTCGAAACTGCTAAAGGGGGGGTAAGCTCCTTTACTTTCTCAAGATATTTGGCCATACTGTCCTCCCGCGCTTCATAACTCCCGCTGACTTGTCCCACCACTAGTTGGGAGTCGCTGTGTACCCGGAGTTGACCTATTTCCAGCTCTTTGGCGATCCTTAATCCTGCGATCAGAGCTTCATATTCCGCTCCATTGTTTGTTGCGGAAAACTCGAAACGCAGAGCGTACTCCGCGATGACTCCCTCCGGGCTGACCAAGATCAGGCCTGCACCCGCGCCTGCCATGTTGGAAGATCCATCCACATAGAGGGTCCAAAAGCAATCGGAGGGATTGGCTCCTTCGTTGGGGGAGTTCGGTTGAGACTTCAGGTCATCAACTTTGCTTTGCTCAGGTTCGGCCTCCTCTGGGATGGTGCACTCTACTATGAAATCTGCCAATATTTGGGCCTTTACTGCTGGTCTAGGTCTGTAGTCGATGTCGAATTCCATGAGCTCGATCGCCCATTTTGCCATTCTTCCGGAGGCGTCAGCCCGGTGCAAAACCGCCTTGATCGGTTGATCGGTGAGTAGCGTCACGGTGTGCCCTTGAAAGTAGGGTCGGAGCCTCCGAGCTGCAACCAACAAGGCGTAGGTCAGTTTTTCTAATTTGGTGTACCTGGTCTCGGCGTCCCTCAGCGCGCGGCTAATGTAGTAGACTGGTCGCTGGACTTTCGTTTCTTCTTTGACAAGGACGGCCGCAAGGGCCATGGGAGAGACCGCCAAGTATAAAAATAGTTCCTCCCCAGGTTCAGGCTTTGCCAGCAGCGGGGGTGAGCTAAGGTAGTTTTTTAATTCTTCGAACGCCTGTTGGCATTCAGAGGTCCAACAGAAGTTCTTCGGCTGCTTGAGGGTTTGAAAGAAGGGCAAACATCGTTCGGCCGACCTCGCGACGAAGCGATTAAGAGCCGCTATCCTCCCTGTGAGGCGCTGAACCTCCTTGATCGACTTTGGGGCGGTCATCTCTTGGATGGCACGAATTTTCTCTGGATTGGCCTCAATCCCGCCCTGATACCATGAAGCCCAGGAACTTTCCTGAGGTTACCCCAAAAGCGCATTTAGTTGGGTTCAGCTTCATTCTATACTTTCGAAGAGCGCCAAAGGTTTCCTCGAGGTCGGCGACATGATTTCTGGAAGACTTGCTTTTTACAAGCATATCGTCCACGTAGACCTCCATGTTTCGGCCGATCTGCTCTTTGAAGATTTTGTTCACCAGCCGTTGGTAGGTTGCGCCCGCATTCTTGAGGCCGAATGGCATGACCCTGTAGCAGTAAAGGCCGCGATTAGTGATGAAAGCTGTCTTTTCTTCATCTTCCGATGCCATTCTAATTTGATTATAGCCGGAGAACGCGTCCATAAAAGTGAGGAGCTCATGGCCTGAGGTAGCGTCCACCAGTTGGTCGATTCTGGGAAGGGGGTAGCTGTCCTTTGGACAAGCCTTATTCAGCTTTTTGAAGTCTATACACATCCTCCACTTGCCGTTTGCTTTCTTGACCAAAACAACATTGAAATCCAATCAGGATAATTGACTTCCTTAATGAATCCGGCCTTGAGAAGCTTATCCACTTCCTCGGCTATCGCCTTCTGCCTCTCCAGGGGCATGACTCGGATTTTTTCTTTTGTCGGTCGATGCTTCGGATCGACTGCCAGATGATGCTCCATGACTTCCGTGTCAATCCCGGCATGTCCGTCGGAACCCAAGCGAAAACGTCCGCATTCCTTCGGAGGAAATCAATAAGACGCGTCCGCACCTCCTCCCCCAGGTTGGAGCCAATCAACACCACATGCTCCGTGTTCCCATCATTCAGGGAACTGGTACCAGATCTTCGATTGGGCCGCCCCTTTCTTCGGTGAGGTCGTCGCGAGCATCCAATCCATCGACGGGATAGGGGTCAGCCCGGTCGCTTCTTTGCAAGGCGATGTTGTAGCAATGTCTGGCCAGGGCTTGGTCTCCCCGGACCTCTCCGATCCCCTGGTTGGTGGGGAACTTCAATTTCAAATGGTAGGTTGAAACGACAGCTCTGAGAGCATTGAGGTCGGGTCGGCCAAGGATTGCATTGTAGGCGGATGGCGCCTTTACCACCAAGAAATTCACCAGAGCCCTGGACTGCTTTGGATACTGACCCGCGGCCACAGTCAAAGCTATCATTCCCTCCGTCGGAACGGCGTCACCGGTAAACCCTATCAAGGGGAGCAAATCGGTCTCAGATGACCGCCAAGAGCGGACATTCTTGAAAAGGCGTCGTAGAACAAGATGTCGGCCGAACTTTCGTTGTCGATGAGAATGCGACGGACGTCGTAATTTGCTATATTCAAGGAAACTACGACCGCATCGTTATGAGGGAATTGGACTCCCTGGGTGTCTTCTTCGGTAAAGGTTATGGGTTCTTCAACTTTTTGCCGCTTGGGGGATGCAGCTGGTATGTTGGTCGCCTCCCGTCGGAATTCCCCCAGATGGCATTGACGGAATCCGGCAGAGGCCGGTCATCCGGCCACTCCTCATGGCGACCATAGCCGGAGGTAGTTGTGCAAAGGCCTCGCGAGAAGGCATCAGATGAGGGAAGGAGGAGTGGGTGCCGGAAAAGATGGCCGGAAGTGGATCCGTTGAGTGCTCCTTTAAGAACAAGGGTATTGCGAAGACACGCCCCTTCCTCTAGCGCCAATCCTGTTGGTGCAAAAATCCGCTTGCGCCGGAGAAGCTGGAGTTGGGAAGTCGCGGTCGCCGCCGGGACCTGCAAAGGAAGTCTAAACCGGAGGTGGGGTTGCTCCGGCAAGACCCTCCGATGCTCAAGTCAGTTCTCTGCCTCAACAAGAATGGAGCGCTCAACGGAGAATTTAGCAGAGTTTTTAGATAAAAAGACGAGAGCTTATAGAATAACGTATCTGGGTTTCCTTTTATAGACGGAGGGGGCAGCAGATTGACAGCGACGCCTGTAACCGTCTGGCAGACGGCTGCCCAGAGTCAGGCGAAATTTGCTGCGAAGAGTAGTGGAGTAGACCCGTGGCTATTGCTATGGCCTGCCACGTGGAGCCTGTTGCAGGTAGTGGAGCGGCGTCCGTTGCCGCTAATTGCCAGGGAGTAGTGGAGTCACGCAGCACCCGCCGCAGGGAGTGGAGCAGAATCATGGCCGTTGATACAGCCTGTCAGAGAGTAATGGAGCTGCGTACGGAATCCGCCGCAGGGAAGTGGAGCAGGATCGTGGCCGTTAATACAGCCTGTCAGAGAGTGCAGATCCATCGGCTGAAGCTCGACAGTGGTCGGAGCTGATGATGGAGTTCGGCTCCCGTAGGAGTCCGGGCGGAGTCCTCTGCAACTAAAGTCAGGTGGAAAGTCCGGCTCCCGTGGGAGTCCGGACGGATCTTACCGGCAATCGGAGTCAGCGACGGAGCCCGCTCTTGTGGGAGTCCGGGCGGAGTCCCCCTTGCGGTTGAAGTTGTCGTCGGAGTCCGGCTCCCGTAGGAGTCCGGACGAAGTCTATCTGCAGTTGTTGGAGTCGAGGGTGAAGCCCGGCTCCCGTAGAAGTCCGGGCGGAGCCTTCCTGCAATTAAAGTCAAAGGCGAGGTCCGGCTCCCGTAGGAGTCCGGACGGGCTTACCAGCAGTCGATGTTGAGGACGGAGCCCGGCTCCAGTAGGAGTCCGGGCGGAGTCAACTTGAAGTCGAAGTTGTCGGCGGAGTCCGGCTCCCGTAGGAGTCCGGACGAAGTCTGTCTGCAGCCGTTGGAGTCGAGGACGAAGCCCGGCTCCCGTAGGAGTCCGGGCGGAGTCTTCCTGCAATTAAAGTCAAAGGCGAGGTCCGCTCCCGTAGGAGTCCGGACGGGGCTTACCAGCAGTTGATGTTGAGGATGGAGCCCGGCTCCAATAGGAGTCCGGGCGGAGTCAACTTGAGGTCGAAGTTGTCGGCGGAGTCCGGCTCCCGTAGGAGTCCGGACGAAGTCTGTCTGCAGCCGTTGGAGTCGAGGCGAAGCCCGGCTCCCGTAGGAGTCCGGGGGATTTTCCTGTAATTAAAGTCAAAGGCGAGGTCCGGCTCCCGTAGGAGTCCGGACGGGGCTTACCAGCAGTTGATGTTGAGGACGGAGCCCGGCTCCAGTAGGAGTCCGGGCGGAGTCACTTGAGGTCGAAGTTGTCGGCGGAGTCCGGCTCCCGTAGGAGTCCGGACGAAGTCCGTCTGTAGTCGTTGGAGTCGAGGGCAAAGCTCGACTCCCGTAGGAGCCCGGGTGGAGTTTTCCTGGAGCTGATTCTGCTGAGGGCTTCGGCTGTGGGTATCTCATACCCAACAGTATGTGTATATATATATATATATATATATATATATATATATATATATATATATATATATATATATATATATATATATATATATATATATATATATATATATATCGATGTATGTATATATATATATATATCTATGTATGTATATATATATATCTATGTATGTATATATATATATATATCTATGTATGTATGTATATATATATATATCTATGTATGTATGTATGTATGTATGTATGTATATATACATATACATATATACATACTGTTGGTGCAAAAATCCGCCTGCGTCGGAGAAGCTGGAGTCGAGGGAGCTGCGGTCGCCGTCGGGACCTGTAAAGGAAGTCTAAACCGGAGGTGGGGGTGCTCCGGCAAGACCCTCCGACGCTCAAGTCAGTTCTCTGCCTCAACAAGAATGGAGTGCTCGGACGAAAAATCTAGCAGAATTTTGAGATAGGAAATGAGAGCTTAGAGAATAACGTATCTGGGGTCCCTTTTTTATAGGCAGAGGGTGCAACAGATGATAGCGACGTTTGTAACCGTCTGGCAGTGGGCCGTTCGGGGCCAGGAGGAGTTTGTTATGAAACGTAGTGGAATGGAATCGTGGCCATCACTGCGATCTGCCACGTGGAGTCTATTGCGGAGAGTGAAGCGGCGTCCGTTGTCGCGACTTGCCAGAGGGTGGAGGAGCCGCGCGGTATCCATCGCAGGAAGTGGAGCAGAGTAGTGGCCATTATCGTGGCCTGCCAGGGAGTGATGGAGCCGCACGGGATCCGTCGCAGGAAGTGGAGCAGAGTCGTGGCCGTTACTGTGGCCTGCCAGGGAGTAATGGAGCCGCACGGGATCCGTCGCAGGAAGTGGAGCAGAGTCGTGACCGTTACTGTGGCCTGTTAGGGGGTCCAGGCCTGTCGGCCGAAGTTTGGTTGAGGCGCCTGGCAAAAAGGGGTAGCCATCCATCTAAGAGGAGCTCGAATGCTGCAAATTTGGTTGGGATGCCTTGGGCGCTACGGTGGCCGATGAGGACCTCTTGCCGTAAGAGCTCAGTCAGAGGCTTTCCACAGATGCAGTCCGGTTTCGCGCAAACTTCGGCAAAGGGCTGACCGACGGTGGATGTCGGATGGCGCTGGAGGGGTTCGTCCCTCAACGGAAGCTCGGATGAAGGCTTATGGAGGGAATCCGGCACGGACCGCTCGTGGTAGAAACTTGAAGTAGATCGTTTGTAGCGGAAACTCGGAGCGGGTCGCTTGTGGTAGGAGCTCGGGATGAGGTTTACCCGCAGTCGAAGTCGGGGGCGAAGTCCGGCTCCCGTAGGAGTCCGGATGAAGTCTACCTGCAGTAGAAGTCAGGGATGAAGTCTGTCTCCCGTAGGAGTCCGGATGAAGTCTTTCTTCAGTTGAAGTCGGGGATGAAGTCCGGCTCCCGTAGGAGTCTGGATGCAGCCTACCTGCAGTAGAAGTCGGGGATGAAGTCCGACTCCCGTAGGAGTCCGGATGAAGTCTACCTGCAGTTGGAGCTGGGGATGAAGTCTGGCTCCCATAGGAGTCCGGATGAAGTCTACCTGCGGTAGAAGTCGGAGATGAAGTCCGGCTCCCGTAGGAGTTCGGATGAAGACTTCCTTCAGTTGAAGTCGAAGACGAAGTCCGGCTCTCGTAGGAGTCCGGATGCAGTCTACCTGCAGTAGAAGTCGGGGATGAAGTCCGGCTCCCGTAGGAGTCTGGATGAAGTCTACCTGCGGTTGGAGCCGGGGACGAAGTCCGACTCCCGTAGGAGTCCAGATGAAGTCTACCTACGGTAGAAGTCGAGGACGAAGTCCGGCTCTCGTAGGAGTCTGGATGAAGAATTCCTTCAGTTGAAATCGGGGATGAAGTCCGGCTCCCGTAGGAGTCCAGATGCTGTCTACCTGCAGTAGAAGTCGTGGACGAAGTCTGGCTCCCGTAGGAGTCTGGATCAAGTCTACCTGCAGTAGAAGTCGGGGATGAAGTCTGGCTCCCGTAGGAGTCCGGATGAAGTCTTCCTTCAGTTGAAGTCGGGGACGAAGTCTAGCTCCCGTAGGAGTTCGGATGCAGTCTACTTGCAGTAGAAGTCGGGGACGAAGTTCGGCTCCCGTAGGAGTCTGGATGAAGTCTACTTGCGGTAGAAGTCGGGGATGAAGTCCGACTCCCATAGGAGTTCGGATGAAGACTTCCTTCAGTTGAAGTCAGGGATGAAGTCCAGCTCCCATAGGAGTCCGGATGCAGTCTACCTGCAGTAGAAGTCGGGGACGAAGTCCGGCTCCCGTAGGAGTCCGAATGAAGTCTACCTGCGGTTGGAGCCGGGGACGAAGTCCAGCTCCCGTAGGAGTCCGAATGAAGTCTACCTGTGGTAGAAGTCGGGGACGAAGTCCGGCTCCCGTAGGAGTTCGGATGAAGACTTCCTTCAGTTGAAGTCGGGGATGAAGTCCGGCTCCCGTAGGGGTCCAGATGCAGTCTACCTGCGGTAGAAGTCGGGGACGAAGTCTGGCTCCAGTAGGAGTCCGGATGAAGTCTACCTGTAGTAGAAGTTGGGGATGAAGTTCGGCTCCCGTAGGAGTCCGGATGAAGTCTTCCTTCAGTTGAAGTCGGGGATGAAGTCTGGCTCCCGTAGGAGTCCGGATGCAGTCTACCTGCAGTAGAAGTCGGGGACGAAGTCCGGCTCCCGTAGGAGTCCGGATGAAGTCTACCTACGGTTGGAGCCGGGGACGAAGTCCGACTCCCGTAGGAGTCTGGATGAAGACTAGAAGGTGGTCGACCATCGTCGGGACTTGGGCGAAGTCCGCCCGTCATGGAGAATCCGGCCTACACTGGTGGCAGTTTATCCGTCGGCAGAACTTGGAAACGTTACGGAGGTTCGACCGTCGGAGAGGCTCGGGAAGATGCCGCCGAAGGTCGGACGCTGGTAGAACCCCCGGGGGGTCACTCCTGGCGCGAACTTTGACTGAGGGGGTATTTTATACCCAACACCAGTCTCCCAACTTTCGAGTTCGAGTTTCGAATGGAGGAAGTACAAAAAAATTTCACAGCTGAAGTTATCCCCTTGAATCCTGTGCACGATCGCCCTCAGATATTTTGACATTTAATACGCGTGTGCCGGAGTCTTTTCAAATCGGGGCGATCCGAAGAGACCTTTCAGAATTTTCACTGGAGTACTGGCCCAGGTACGGTGAAGTAATGGCTCTGTCAGCTGTCAGCCGCTTTTAGCCGTTTGCTGTGATGAGTGGGACACGTGGCAAGCTCGGGTCGGCCTGGGGAGATCCGCGATCATTATAACGCCGAATCCCAGGGGCTATTTAAACCTGCCTTTCCGCCTTCAAGAGTTTCATTCCGCCTGAAAGTTCTGTCGGTGTCTGCCTTCTCTTCGAGAGCTCTGACCCTCTTTGGCGTCCACCTTGGCCCTAGGCATTCTTCGAGTCATCCCTATCCTCGCATCTCTTCATCCTTCGGAGCGACTTAGGTTAGTCTCGAAACTTTCGTCTCTCTTCCTGCCATCTAGGTGCCATTTCTCCTCCATTTTTCTTCCACCGCATTCCCCTGGTTTGGTCCCCCGTGAATCTTTCGCTTCTTATTTCGCCTGATTTCTCTGGGATTTTTAGGGTCCGTGTTTGAAATATCTTCTGGCACTTCTGCCTCTAGTGGTTCCGGGAGTTCGTCCGCCTCAGCCCCCCAGAACCCTCATACTGTAGACGAACCCTCATCTAGGACTGAGTCCCGCCCGATTTTTGCGTCAGGCACCATTCCTTATTCCCTGACTCCGGATGAGCTTTTGCTGATAAGAGTTCAATACAGAGTTCCTCCGGAGTACGATCTGGAGCTTCCTGGTCCCGTCGACCGGGCCAGCACCCCCCCGCCTGGCCATTTTTGCCTGTACCAGGAGGCCTTCCGTGTTGGGCTCCACCTTCCGCTTCCGCCCTTCATCGTCGCTCTTTTCCATTTTTTAGACATCTCTTTGGCTTCAGTCGTGCCTAATTCCTTTAGGTTTCTGATAGGGTTCCTCTCCCTTTGCCACGTAGTTGAAGTTCAGCCATCTCTTTCTTTGTTTAGACATTTTTACACTTTCAAGCGCCACCCCTCGGCCAAGGACTGGTGGTACTTCTCCCCCCAGTTCGGCAAGAAGGGGTTACTGAAGGGTGCTCCCTCTTCAATCCATAATTGGAAGGGAAAGTACCTCTACGTCCAGTGCCCGACCTTGAAGCTGGGACTGCCCCCTTGGGGCTCCCTGAGGGACTCTGTCCGTCGGACCCCCAGCCTAGGGGAGGACGATCTTCAGGCCGCCCAGAAGCTTCTCAGTTATTCGGCTCCTTCCCTTCCTAACCTTTTGAAGGAGTAATTTTTGTTCAACATCGGCTTGAGCCCCCTGGATCCTACGAGTATCCCATCTTTTTCTTCTCCTTCTTTTCGCCTGCTCTTCTTCTCTCTTCTTTTTCTTTCTTTTCTTTTTTTTTCTCTTTTTTTTTACTCGTCACTTCTTCCTTTTTCACTCCATTACTGATCTCTTTTTTTTTTTATTATTTTTATTATTTTATTTAGGAATGGACGCCGAAGCAGCACGGACGTTCGCCAGGGTTCTCAAGGCCCACAAAAGAAAAGGCGCCGCGGCCTCCGGATCGACAAAGAAGGCCAGAACGGAGAAGACGAGCTCGACCACGCCTGCCCAGGCGGCCTTCACAGTCGACGTTTCTTCGGACACCGAACCTCCGGCTCTCCGGGCCTCTTCAAGGGGTCCCCCCATCGAGGTTCCCATTTCGGGGGTCCGCTCTGAGGAGGTGCCCGGGGTCGAGAGGGGGAGGAGAAGGAAGTCGGTGGCCCGCAGGGTGAGTAGCCGCCAGGCCACCATCGAAGAGTCCCACGGTTCTGAAGAAGAGCCGGGGGAGAATCCCTTCAATGACAGGAACTTGATAAAGCGGTTGATCAACGGCTGCATCCTGCCTGAGGTCGTCCAGAGGATTGATCGCGCCGATCCCGAACAGCGGGTTTGGACTCCCTAAGGTCCTTTCTCGAGGTAAACAGGTTCACCTTCCCCCATCTCCTCGCTCCTTCGTTTAATTAATTCCTCAACTTTCATTCTGACCTCTTGGCCGCCCTTGCAGATCGGGCACCAGCTCCTTGCCAACATTGAGGCGATGAACCGGGCGAGAAGGGATGCCATCTAGGCGGAGGAGAGTCGTCGAGCCGAAGTCGCCCGCTTCAAAGAAAAGGTTGCTGAAGTAGCCAACCTCCAAGAGGCCTTTGAGAAAGAAAAGCAGACCTCAGAGGAGACGGTGAGGAAGGCGGAGGCCGAGGTCGCAAATTTGACGGAGCAGATTCCGATCCTAATCTCGGAGGTCAGGGTTCTAGCAGTGGAGGAGTTCAAAGACTCCGCGGAGATGAGGGACCTGAACATCAAATTTGGTCAAGAAGCATTCATTAAGGGGTTCGAGCTCTGTCAGGAGAAGGTGGTCAAGAAATTTTTCGAGCTCGACCTCAGCTTCTTGAACGAGGTGTCTGAAGATGAAGCCGGGCCCTCTCCCACTGCCACTGCCACCGCAGCGCCCCTTCCAGGAACACCGAGCTCCCCGACTCCTACTTCAGAGGTCTGAGAGCTCTGACTTTGTATGTTTCTTTTATTGTAATTTTTTTTCTTTTTCCTCTTGTCTTTAAGAAACATTCAATCGATAAAATTGGGTTTCTCCTTATAGAAGGCTTCTCCTCTCTTCTTCCCCCCTCTCTCCCCCTTTTTTTTTTCTGCAATGAGACGCGCCTTGATGCTTTTTCTCCCGATGGCAGTGTCCTGCTGAAGCCCTTCCCTTGCCACAGAAAATTTTGCTGAAGTCCATGATCCAACGTCTGAAGAAGAAAGTTCATCATTTGACAAAGAAGTCGAAGTAGATGGATGGCGAACTTCGCAGGTTGAGGGAGAGTCATTCCGAGGCCACCGCGGAGGCCACCTGCTTTTGGAATCTCCACATGAAGGGGATCATGGAGTACAGTTGGAGGAAAGCGAATTTCGAGAAGGAGCTCGAGGAACACAAAAAATGCGCCAGCGATCGATCTTGGGCTCAAGCTACCAAGATTAGCTCTCTCAGAGTGGAGCTGTCGGCTGCACGGGAGAGGATTAGTCAGTTGGAAGGAAGCTCGTTCCGGCTTCCGACTCAGGCCGACTGCGACCGGAATGGTCGAAGAAGTTCTCCAACCTTCAGCAACGGCTCTAGGATGCCGAGGCGAGCTATGACGCATACCGGACCGGCTGGTGCAAGCAGGTGGACGACTATAGGGGGAAGCTCAGGATGGCGACCGACGAGGTTGCCCGCCTTCAAAAGCAGCTGGCTGAGGGACCTCAGTTTGCTCCTATTCGGATCCTGACGAAATCCAATCCCTGAGAAGAACCATAGAAGAGTTATCTGTTGCCCTTGGGGAGGGAGGGCCGAATACAGTAATTGAAGATCCAACTGGTATGCGAGTAGCAGGCAGTTAAGGATGCGGAGGCAGAATCCGAGGTCCTGAGAAAAAAGCGTCGAGAGGTGGAGAACGAAAGCCAGTGACTTCATCGAAGATACATGGAGATGCTAATGAGAGGGAAGGAATTGGAAGAAGAAGTCGAAAGTTTAAGGTACTCCCTGATGAGGGTCGAAGCCGAAAGTTCGAAGTCAGAGGAAGCCGGGCCTCCTTAGGGCTCTTTTGGTCTTTCGTCCTTCTATGTGTCTTCTTTTACTGCTTGTTTGTTTGTTGGCATTGTTGTTGTTATTTTTTTTTTTTTTTTTGATGCCGATGTCGTCTGGAGGTTCTTGCCTTTCTTGTTATCTTTCTTCTTCAGCCTCAAGGGCTCTGTAATGTATACTTAATTAATGATATGAAAAAGAAATTTTTCGTTACTTCTTTTACTCATGTGTCGAATTGTCGTGTGCTGAGCTTCTTTCGACTTTTGCCTCACTCGAAATCGATATCGTTCGGAGGTACCCGATTGCCGTCATATTGACCCATCCTTTCGTCCACGGTCGCAGATTTGTCCGGAGCCGCTCGGGTTTGACGCCCCCTTTCAGAGTTCGAGCTCGGAGGTCCGAGCTTCTTGTCACCCTGAGGAAGCCATCCTATCTCTGACCTGTGTTGAGAGCTTTCTTGAAGGCCGGGGATTTTGATAAGAACCCCAATCCTCGCTGAGATGAGGTTCCCTGCATCTTTGCTGTAATTTGCTTTTCATTCGTCGCTGATGCAGTTCGTCGCTTTCCTTTTTAATTCCCCTCCCCTTTTTTCTTTTCTTTTTCTGAGTGAGGGTTTTTCCTTTGCTCTTGGTGGGGTCGCGGGAGCGCGAAGGGGTCACTGGGAAGGTTTCCTTCTTTCTATCTGGTCTTAAATGATCAGATCTTGACTGGCGTCAGGACAGGGTTCTTCCCCTGTTTCTGATGTAATCGATTTTAGCTCAGGTTAGGACGAGGTCCTCTTCTTGTCGCTAACAGGGCTATGGGGCGCATATGGGCGTTGCGGGGCCTCTCTCCCATCCGGTCTGAGTGTAATCGGGCCTTCGACTTTGCTCATGTTAGAGCGAGGTTCTCCTCCTGTCCCTAACATAGCTGTGGGGGGCAATATGGGCGTATTTGGCCTCTCCCCCATCCGATCTAAGGGTAACGGGCCTTCGACTTTGCTCATGTTAGGGTGAGGTTCTCCTCCTGTCCCTAACATAGCTGTGGGGGCACATATGGACGATGTTTGGCCTCTCCCCCATCCGGTCTAAGGGTAACCGGGCCTTCGATTTTGCTCATGTTAGGGCGAGGTTCTCCTCCTGTCCCTAACATGGCTGTGGGGGCACATATGGGCGCTGTTTGGCCTCTCCCCCCATCCGTCTAAGGGTAACCGGGCCTTCGACTTTGCTCATGTTAGGGCGAGATTCTCCACCTATCCCTAACATGGCTGTGGGGGCGCATATGGACGCTGTTTGGCCTCTCCCCCCATCCGGTCTAAGGGTAATCGGGCCTTCGACTTTGCTCATGTTAGGGTTTATTTTCGTTGTCCGAAGGGGTCATCCCCTGTCGTTACAAGTCCATGCCAAAAAGGAAAAGATGTGTAGATCTGAAAGAATCTTGATTTAAAGCGAGGTCGTTCGTAATACATTTACAAGTTTTCAAATCCCAGGGTTGTGGAAGGTCTGCCTCCCGTCAAGGTCCTCCAGAGATGGAGTTGATGATCCCAATTGGAGGCCGATCTCCGGACTGCTCTTCCCTCCTTGGCGGCTCAGGTTGCGGCAGGGCCCTTGACCGATCTTCTCTACCCTTAGGTCGGCGCCGAATGAACTTGTCGAGCCGACCTCGTCGGATGAGCTCCTCGATCTCGTCTCGGAGCTGAATGCATTCCTCCGTATTGTGGCCGTGGTCATGATGGTAGAGGCAGAACTTGTTAGGATTGCGCTTTCCAGGGTACGTGCGCATCCTCTCTGGCCTTGGGATCTGCTCTCTGACCTCCATCAACATCTGGATTTTCGATGCATTGAGGGGGGCATAGCTGCGAAATCTTCCTAGGGGAGAGCCCCGCCGAGCCCGTCGCTCCAGACTTCCCTACCTGCATGCTCGAGGAGGAGTCTGGGCGCGCTTGTGCCTGGGAGGAGTTCGAGAACGTGGCCGAGCTTCTCTTGGCCCTTTTTCGACTGCGGGCTTACTCGGATCTCCCGCCTGCCGCTCTCTCGCAGTCTCTTCATCCTTCATTTCGAAGGTTTCTTCTGCTCGGGCGTACCCTTCGGCCCGAGTCAATAGATCAACAAAATTTCTGGGGTACTTCTTTTTCAAGGAGAACAAAAGGTCGTTCTTCTGAAGGACGCCTTTCAGAGCGGCCATCGCTACCGATTGGTCCAAGTTTCAGACCTCCAGTGCGGCGATATTGAAACGGTTGATGTAGGCCCGAATGGACTCCCCCTCCCTCTACTTGATATTGATGAGGGACTCCGAACCCTTTCGGGAACGCCGGCTGCTAACAAAATGAGCCACAAACTGGTGGCTCATCTGATCAAAGGAAAAGATGGTACTCGGCTTCAGCGCCGAGTACCAGTTTCTCGCCGCTCCCTTCAAGGTGGATGGGAAAGCTCGGCATAGGATGGCATCGAACACGTCATGAAGCAGCATCATTGTCCGGAAGGCCTCCAGGTGATCAACTGGGTCTGAAGTCCCGTCGTAGCTTTCAAATTGAGGGAGCTTGAAGTTTGGCGGGATCGGTTCCTACATGATCATTTGAGAAAAGGGGGGGTCAGTACAAATATCCTCACCATAAGTGGGGGGAGCATGGCGGAGTTCTTCGATCCGCTGATTCATCTCCTGGAGCCTCCGGTCCAGAAAATCCTCTCGACTACGGGTCTCGAGGGTCTTCTGGCAGAATGGAGGTAGAGATCTTCCAGGGGTGGAATCATGATCCGACTGAGGGCTCTCCACCCTCGGATTCGTCTTTCCGGGAAAGACGGGGTGACTGACCCAAGTGGCCCGACCTACCACCGGATTTTGGAGTTCCGACGACATTCTCTCTAGCCGCACTGACGCCTGTGGCTGCTGCTGCTGCTGCATGGCCTGCACCGCTTCAGCGAGGCCTCTGACCTGCTGGGCCAGTAAGTCGAATTATTCCGCGCCAACCGCCGTAGCCAGAGGAGGGGAGGAGGCTGGAAAATTGGAGGTGAAGTCGGAGCCTGAGATCTGACCGCGGAGGCCGTGGATCGCCGTGTGGATGCTTTGCGGGGAGGCATCGGGCGAAGACCTAGTAGGGGAAGGAGGAGAGGTCATCGAAAAAGATGACCGGAGGCGGTCCTGTTGAGCGCTCCTTTAAGAACAAGGGTACTGCGAAGACACAGACCCTTCCTCTAGTGCCAATCTTGTTGGTGCAAAAATTTGCCTGCATCGGAGAAGCTGGAGTCGAGGGAGCCGCGGTCGCCGTCGGGACCTGCAAAGAAAGTCTAAACCGGAGGTGGGGGTGCTCCGGCAAGACCCTCCGACGCTCAGTCAGTTCTCTGCCTCAACAAGAATGGAGTGCTCGAACGAAAAATTTAGCAGAGTTTTGAGATAGGAAATGAGAGCTTAGAGAATAATGTATCTGGGGTCCCCTTTTTATAGGCGGAGGGTGCAACAGATGATAGCGACGTTTGTAACCGTCTGGCAGTGGATCGTTCGGGGCCAGGAGGAGTTTGTTATGAAATGTAGTGGAGTGAAATCGTGGCCATCACTGCGATCTGCCACGTGGAGTCTGTTGCAGGGAGTGAAGCGGCGTCCGTTGTCGCGACTTGCCAGAGGATGGAGGATCCGCACGGTATCCATCGCAGGAAGTGGAGCAGAGTAGTGGCCATTACCATGGCCTGTCAGGGAGTGATGGAGCCGCGCGGGATCCGTCGCAGGAAGTGGAGCAGAGTCGTGGCCGTTACTGTGGCCTGCCAGGGAGTAATGGAGCCGTGCGAGATCCATCACAGGAAGTGGAGCAGAGTCGTGGCCGTTACTGTGGCCTGCCAAGGGGTCCAG
>NC_025996.2:1464685-1520570 GCF_000442705.2 Elaeis guineensis | reverse complement strand
ATACATATACATATACATATATATATAGAGAGAGAGAGACGCACATATACATACATACATACATACATGCATACATACATATATATATATGTTTGTATGTATATATATATGTATGTATGTATGTATGTATGTATGTATATGTATGTATGTATATGTGTGTGTGTGTACACACATATATATATCTATATATATATAGACACACATATATATATATATATATATCTATATATATACATATACATATACATATACATATACATATACATATATATATATATATATATATATATATATATATATATATATATATATATATATATATATATATATATATATAGACACATACATCCATACATACATACATATATATATATATACACATACATACATACATACATACATACATATATACATACATACATACATACATACATATATATATATATATATATATATATATATATATATATATATATATATATATATATATATATTTATGCACACACATGTGTGTATATACATACATACATGTATATATGCATGTGTCTGTATGTATATGTATATGTATATTATGTATGTATGTATATACATACATGTGTGCATATATATATATATATATATATAAGAATCTACATCAAATATAATTAACCATTAAAGATGATATTTACAAATGACAAACTGTGGGTGCTGTTCGGCAACACTTCCATTTGTTTCTACTTAAAATCAAGAAATAAAAAATTATGTTTCAATATTTTATAAAATTTTTAAAAAATAATATATTTCGTATAGTCTAATATTTTTAGAATCATGAATAATGGTGGCAGTGGTGGTGAAAATAGTTATAGTATTGGTGGTGGTGATCAAGTGGTCAAATGATAACAATAGCGGCATGGTAGAAATACTAGTAATATAATGAGGATGACGATGATGGCGGCAGCATTTAGCAAAGATATTGGAGATGATAACGAGAATGTATAGATGATGATGCTGGCGGCGATGACAGTGGTGATAGTATAGTAGAGACGATAGAGTGGTAATTAATGGTGATTATATGGATGATGATGGTTGTGGTGAACATGGGGGCATTTTGAGAATGATGGTAAAAATATTAATTTTTTATTTTAAATTTTTTAAATAATATAATTTTTTAAAAAATAAATTAAAATAATATTGAATATATTTTATTTTTAAATTTTTAAATTTTATTTTAAAATAAAAAATAAATGCTAAATAGGTTTTGAGAGGACAACAATTGAAGACAAGATGGTTGCCAAAATGGAAGTACCTATATGCATCAATTTAACGAAGCTGAATAAGAGACATATCATAACCATTTGTTTGATGGCCAATGATCATCTCAACTCTTTTTTTCCGGCTATATGCTTTATGTATTTATCTCATCTTCTCCGTCAAGCTCTTGCTTTTCTCGTGTTTTGGTTGACCCAGTAGGCCTTTTTCTTTTCTTTTTAAACACACTGTAACATTTTGGACTTAGTGTATATCTTTTGATATAACGAAGCTT
Organism: Elaeis guineensis; assembly: GCF_000442705.2. NCBI lineage: Eukaryota > Viridiplantae > Streptophyta > Magnoliopsida > Arecales > Arecaceae > Elaeis > Elaeis guineensis. Next base: position 1,519,048 of record NC_025996.2, on the reverse strand, counting down.
AGCTCCTTATTCTACGAAAAAGGTCAGAGAGAGAGTTGTTTGGACGGTGCGAAACCCCAGCTAGATTTCCATCCTCTTGGTGAGTGGGCTGTTTTGACCCTCTCATTGGTGCCAAAGCAATGACTCGCAACTCGCAGGGATTACGGGGCAAAAGCTAAAACTAAACTTTTAAGATATGTTTTTTGAGGATAAAAAATTTATTCAAAAATTTATATTTTTTTAAAAAATATTTCTCAAATAATATTTAAATAAAAAATAATTTATTTATATTTATTTATATATTAAAAAATAATTTAAAAATCTATTATCTATGTTCTTTTGCATTATTAGTTTTCTGGATAAGTTGTTAAGATTTATCCATATTTTTCATAATATTTTTATTATATAAATATTATTATATAAATAATATATTATATTATATTAGAATATACTATATTATTATATATATTATATTATTGTATTGTTATATGTTATTATTATATTATTATAATAATATAGTGTATCATATTAATATAATATAATATTTATTATATAATATCATATATAAAATTATATTATATAAATAATATAATATAATATAATACACTATTATATCATTATATTATAATATATTATAATAATTGATATATAATAATATATATATTATTATTATTATTATAAGGTTAAGAGTATATTAGGAAGGAATTAAAAAGATTATTTTCTCGATTGATGGAAAAATAATTTAGTCATCTCCTAGGTGGATAAGATTTTTTATTTGATGGATAAATGCTACCATGAAAAAGTAATTTATCCATCTTAGAAAGTATAAGAACGTGGATAAATTGGTTAATGGGAAAGTTGACTAATTTTTTTTTAATATTTACCTATAAAAGAATAGACCGTTAACATTATATGCATAGGAAACATATATAAGTGGCGATCTCTACAAATATTTTCCCCTAAAAAGAATCTAACATGAAATTAGTGACAAAAGCAGGAGCTAAACATTTGGTGATGCAAGAATATCAAGATTTTCAAGGGGATAATGTATGCCCTATACAAAGGAAAAAAAAAAAAGATAAGACTTCATTGCTGCTGTTATGATCCGATTATAATGATCATTTGATAGAATTGATTAAAGTCATGTATTTGTTCTAACAGATAAATGATGGTTATCATTATCTTTCAAATTTATGCATATAAATTTCTGCAATGGTGCTGGATTTATCCTTTGTTTGATTGGGGTTATGAGAAGGTCGATGGATGAGATTAAAATAATGGATAGTCTCCATCCATTATTTGGTTCAAAAAATTAATGAAAGTATGAATGAAAAAGAAAGGATTGTCCTTCTATTCTAGTCCATCAATTTGTATTCTTCCAAATTAGAAGCATGAAAAAAAATGAAGGAGCTTTGAAGGATGGACTTTTACATCGACAAAATTATCCCTTATTAATTTTTTTATAAAACTATAATACCTTTTCACTTTTTCACTCATATTGTTCATATATATTTTTATATATACTATTAAAGTTTATTAGCCATTATTTTAATTTCAATATAAATTATCATAATTATAATTAAATAATTAGATTATCTTCTATTTCTCTATTTATATTTACTATTTTTTAATTAACTATATTTATAATATTAAGTAACTATTTAAACTAAATTATTAATTAATTAATTAATTATTCATATAATTAATTCACTAATAATTAATTTATAAAATCATGTATTAAATTAAATATTTATATATTTTTTATATAATTATAGGTTATAAGGATTATAAGTTTATACATTATTTACTTCCTTTTAGTATAAATAAGTGTTTTAAATTAATAACAATAATATTTTTATCAAAAGGTAGTCTAGTAAAAATGTTATACAAATATCATCTATTTTTTCTCTCATTCTTCCTATACCAAATAGAGGAGAAAATTATTTCCATCCATCCTTCTTTATTTCACATATATATGAGAAGCTGGATGGAACATCCATCTATCATTTTCTCTATCCATCTTTTTTTGTACATCCATTCTTTCTTGAATCCATCCTTCATACTAAATAGAGGATTATAGTTGGTAGCTTTTCCTAAATTCGTTCCACCTACCCAATATGATATTGGGTTCCACTTTTTTTTTTTTTTCCTAAAGCACCATGCCACATATGCAAGTGAGTAGGATAGCGTCACAAGAGAGCATCATGAATGGATTAAAAGGGAATCAAAATTCCATCGAATTTTTCATACACGTGCCCAGAAGGTAGCATTGTTAGGCAAATGGTCGGCAAAAAAACAAAATCCGCCTGCCATCTTGCCCTAAAAGTTTTGGCTTTTGTGTGGATTTATAACAACACTGCATTTATATGAGATTTTGTGGAGATACACTATATAAAGTGTTTTTGACTTCTTCCAGCCATCCGACCAGTTTGGCTTTGGAGCTAAAGTTTCCTAGCAAATTGGATCTTGCCATAGCCACACCTCTAACCCCTCGTAGACCAGCATGGGGTGGATCGCACCTCATCACCTCTCAAACTCATCCCTTTCCATAAAGTTGATCGAGATCCACTTCATACTTTATATTTTTTGCCTCTAATGTCTAAATCGAGAAACGCCACATCTTTCTTTATTATACAAGCAAACTTTGATGATGGCCAAGTTGTTAGGGAGTCCGCGTACAGAATCTTAGCTTGTTTTATTGTCCAGGATCTTGCCAATGATACGTGCCAATCAGAAAAAAAAGTAGGACAAATAAAGGCAGCCGACATTACCCAGAGGATCATATTTATCTATGTCCATGTACATGGCCAAATGCTACACGCATCTTAATTCGCCTTTAGAGCATTGATGAAAGCTCTCTGAAGGGTGAGAACATGCTTGCATGGTTGGGAATCAAAATTTACATGTTAATATACTACTCATCTATAAACTTTTACCGCTTGTGGATTTGGGGAACGTATGTAATGCAGGTTTGATGACGTTACACCACATGACAAAATGGGAAGTATCGTCTTGTCTCTTAAAAATTAATTAACCAATTGGATTTCAACATTTACCTTTGAAAATGGGAGCATTGGATGTGCACAGAGGCATGAATGATATTTCCACTTAGCTGGGCTGGGTTTTAATTGCGTGATCAGATTTCAATTTTGGCATATTAGTCAGGAAGTTGACAAGTATCAAGCATATCACAACATCCATTATTTCGGTGATTATTTTAATATTAAAAATCTTAAACGTTATTTTGAGATTGCAATGATCAGTGATGATTTGGTTAGAGGGTCGTCATGACATGATAACGGAGGACTTGGTTAAGATTCTATACACGTGAAAGAGCCCAAGTCAGCTAGTAGGTCGTCGAGCTGCGAGCTTTAGGTTTCAGATATGGTATACTTAGCACGGCCATATATATGTACCAACGAATATCTAATTTTAGGTTGTCGAACCCATCATCGAGCCGTGGATTTGGAAAGCGTTCGAAAGATGGCTTCAATCGTGCGGGTGTCAACGACTCTAGGAATCCGACATGCTGCATGGAAGCCCGGTGAAGAGCACTCGGGACGTGACGCCAAGGCCTGAAAACATGTGGAGCTAGTGGGATGGCTAATACTTGAAAATGGTAATAATGGATATATTCAATATTATTACGTCCAACTTTTAAACGATTAGTCCACAGTAGAAGTAATATGAGTATAGGTTGAGCTGATAAAAGAAGACTTTGTTTCCTTTTCTCGACCAAAATGGGCCTTTTGTCTCTACTTAAAGATCGACTACCACATGATCAGGGGAACAAAAAAAAGTATTTCGCGTATAACATCCTGCATTATCACATATATATTTGTTCGAGATGATTAATAATTACAAAATAATATAAATTTGTGGTTGGCTGATTGCCAAATAAAACCCATTTCTCCGAATTCCAGAAAATGTAATTGTTGGACGTCAATGTGAAAATCTCTCGAGTCCAGAAAGGCAGTTTAGCTCTGGCCCCGCACGTCTAATCTAGTTTACACATTAGTGTACATATAAACCTGATGCCTTTCCATAACTTTTACATTGGGTTAATGACTTAATGTTACCCGAGTAATAAATAAATTACAAGAATGAGGTAGAGGTAAAACCATGAAACTCTTTTTTGCACTCATTGTAAGTTTGATTACGACCTGTAGTCAAACGTCGTGCTGCTTAGAAATGGAGCTAGATTTACTTGGTTTTTTATTTGAATTTTAGAGTTTTTCTTTTATAATATGTGTGTGTGTGTGTATTTTTCTTGACATCATAGAGTAGTTAATCCCATATGGGCAATTCTGACAAAAAGCAAACTAGTATCAGATTGCCAGTAGCAATGCACTCCTTGCCAAGCCAGTGACAACCATTGAAATGGCACTAGATTGTTTGTGGCTTACATCATAATATGTTTGCCATTCTCTCACTAGAACCATTTGTGATTATAATTAACATCAACCACTACTCACAATCGTGGAACTAGAAGTTGACGTCTGGTCTAGCGATAAAAGAAGTGTCAAATACGCTTTGGAAATTCTTCCACAAGTGACCATATATATATAGAGATGCGTAATCTTTGTCCACCCCATTGATAAGCATTCTTTGGACATATGACAAATTGCAACCCCATTGGATCAAGCATCACATCCCAACCATGATGTGTCGAAAGCTGCAAATTAAATTCTCCGCCCGCCATAGCCGGCGGAAGGAGCCTTCCTCCTCCACTCTTCCATGCACATTGGCATGCGCATGGGACACTTAATTTGGGCCTCCGGCAGCTGAAAGTGGAGACCATCCACGTTACATAAAGATCAAGTTGCCCGGCCACGCTATGGTGGAAGAACGAATGGACCACCCAGGAGGACATATAGGGATTTCATCTTTCACGAGAAGGAAGGATTCACCTTCCTTCGACGAATCCACCATTGGATCACCCACTGCACAGCTTTCAAAGCATTCCAAACTTCGTCGCACAGGGCTCAAAGCGACCGATGGGGTGAAAGAAGGTGAATCTTTCTTTGGCGCGAAAGATACAACTCCTATGCCACTCAGACCTATCTTTTTCTTGGGAAAGGGACGGACGGTCATTTATTTGTCCATGCTGGCCTTACCCAGTCCAAGTTTATCTTATCCACTCTACGAGACGATAGATTCCCTTCATCTATAGCAGATGTATGGCAGATTGATGATGCAAAGTTTAGGCAGTGATGGAATGCTTCCATTTTTTTTTTTTTCTCTTGGGGTCGAAGGACAAATGCTTCAATAGACGAGCTACGTACGTGTCGACTTGGTGGCGACGCGATAGTGGAGGTGGTCGGGGACCTCATGTTTTTCTCTTGCTTGTCTCTTCAATTTGATGAAGGCAAGGATGAGGACCAAGTACCAACTGCAATGCACAACTCCGAGCTAATTAAACATGCATGAGGAGTGCTTGGCGCTCGATCTATAGATAAATAACAACATGAATTTCTCGTGCAAATTTTGCTTAAAATAAATTTCTCGTGCGACAGTGCGAGCCTCGATCATCACTTCTCAAAGGGCGCTCCGCTTTTTTTTTTTTTTTTTTTCCTCTTTATTCGTTTGTCTGATGTGGATTGACCATAAAAAGCCACAAACAGAGAAAAAATAGCTAAAAGGGGGAGAAAGAGCCCGGAGAGCAGGGAGTTTGGGATCTCCAAACATTGTACAAGTGTTGGTATTATTTTAACAGACAACATTCAGTTCCTACAGTATTGGGGAATGGGAGTTAGAGTAGAAAAAGGTAGAGAAACCTTGGAGAAAGGTTATGACACAATTGAGGTAATCTTGAGGCATAAATAAATAGAAGAAATGGTACATGTAGTGGGATTTAGATTTTGAGAGGTGGAAAGTGGAGGACGGGGGGGAGGTGTTAAATAATGAATGATAGCAACGGGCCGGAATGAGGGGAAAGGATCGGCGTGGATGATCGAGAGCATGCTTGGTCTGGAAAGGAGGCCAGGAGGTATGGGGAATTGGGTGAGCGTGTGGAATAAAAATACATTGTTTCCTCTTCATGCGGCAGCAAGGGCGCAAGGAGATGAGAAGACTATAAAATATTACCATTGATATGAGGTGGTGTCCTTCCAATTCTTCAGTGCTAGAGTATCATTGGCTACCCTTCTCACCACACTCTCCATGTCCCTGGATAAAAAGCGTGTGGTCCCCTACCCCCACCCTTTCTCTTCCCATAGATACAAGCAGACGACTTTCATTGGCAAAGATTATTTTTTTCCCCTTATTTTTAGCTCTCACTCTTCCTAAGTAAAATGACATTAGGAACAAGTGGATTCCGATACCAATTCCCTTATTTCATACGGCTTGAATACAGTACTAGATGCCATGCACGCTTGCCTGTAAGCATCAGCCAATCCTTTGCATTGAATTGTCCTTGATTTTCTCTATCATATATATCTTGGCCACCATGTGGAGGAAATACAAGTGAAGGCTAAGCGTGGACCGAACGTCAAAAAGGCAATATGAATTTTTTCCACGAAATAGATACTTCTTTTCTTTTTTTTTTTTTTTTTTTGCAAAATTTACAAAGACTTGAAACTTCTTTTTTTTTCTTCTTGTGAGATTGGGAAGACTCTATCCAGCTCAGCTAAACCCCGACCTCAAAACCCCACCAAGCCTCAAACCCGCATCACCTTGTAGAGAAGTGAGAGGTAATACCATCCAAACTAAATACTTGTACTTTAAGATATACCACATAATAATAAGACAAAAATTTCGACTAAATGGTTCATGTAATACGAACAAATTTAACAGCCTGAACATAATAAATTTTATAATGTTGTTACCTGGCTAATGTATATTTCTAATTTGCATGACATGAAGTTTGGCAAGTGGTCAATTTACCTCAGAAGTTTTATCAAATCAAATTTTCATAAAATATTTAAAAAAATATTGAACGGATTAGATCTCATGCGCGTATAATGTATATTTTTTATATAAGAAATGCTTGATAGAGGACTACGATCATCTATTGCTTTAGAAGTATATGTGGGATACTTGGATCCAAATTTTGATTCCTAATCAAATTGGGGAAGTGTCTAATTAGAGAGAGAGAAAAATAAGTCAATTCTCAAGCTAGTCGGAAAACTAAAGCAATGGAGTAAAAAGAGTAAGAAGTGATAATTTTATCTATTTATGAATTGCATAAATATGACTTCCAGAAACAAAGATGGTTTGAGATACTTGCACATAAGAAAAATTTTTAAAATGAGCCTGTATGATCTGGCAACTTGATAATTAACCAATCTAGGACAACAAATCTTATAAATTGCACAACTATGGCTTGCTATATGGTAAGATAATTGTTTTGTGTGCATAACAAAATCCCCATAGCATTACACTCCATGAAGAGAGAGTGAGGTTTGGATGTTTTACAAATGAATTACTTAATTAACAAGTTATCGTAATAGTAATGGTGTATTTGCCTAATTGCTTTTTCGTAAAAATTATTCTAAATAAAAAATGATAAGTCATAAAATATTTATTTTAAAAAAAATAAATCATAAAATTAAAAAAAAAAGATTTAAGCAAAATATTTTTCTCTATGTTTCATTAAACACATTTTACGAAAGTCTAGATTGGATCATCAACTATTTTAATATATTCTCCAATAAAACAATGATGGAAGGACTAATATTTTAGTAATATATATTATTCTTTGGGTTTCTATAGAGTTTCTAATTGATCCAATATGATTATCTTCTATTTTATAAATTTTTGGACCATCATCCTTCCCTACTTCATCCAAGTATTTCATCTTAGTTTTGGTAAAAAATAAATTATCCAGATTATTTTCCATTATCATGATTTTGTCACGTATAAATATTAATGGCTCATGTGGTGGAGGTTTTTTTTTTTTTTTTTTGAATTATTGGATGTTAAGTGCGTCGAACTCAGTGACTCCGGGGGTTGTATCTTTCACGAGAAAGAAAATTTCTTTCGCGCGGATCCACCGATGGATTGCGCAATCTTCACTTCGAGATCCGTGCATCCTGATCAATAGAGATTTTGTGGTGCTTTGCGATGTGTATGGGCGGCGATCCAACGGATGGTATCGCGAAAGAAGATCAATCGTTCTTTCGCGCGAAAGACACAACCTGAACGTATAAATAAATCCATTAATAAGGAAACAGGTCAAACAGCCGACACGCTTTCATCCATTGTTTCCTTTTGTTGGCCCCACCATTGTTTTCCCACGTGTTTTATGGGCGGGCGCGCGTGTGGCTGTCAGCACGTGCGAGAGCCCCCCGGCGTGCTTTATATAAGCGCATGGTGGCGCACTCAAGGGCCCAAGGCCGTGGTGGGCATTTGTATTCTGCTGTTCCACCAGCTAAAAAAACAGGAGAGGAAACAGAGCAAGAGAAAAAGTTAAGAGAGAGAGAGAGAGATGGAGAGGGATAAAGAAATGAATCAGTCCAAATTCAAAAGGATTTGTGTCTTCTGTGGAAGTAGCCAGGGGAAGAAGAGAAGCTACCAGGATGCTGCCATCGAGCTTGGCAAGGAACTGGTATCCTATACTGCCTTGGTCCCTACTTCTTCTTTCTTTCGTTACCACTAACTTCGAGTGCATCTTTTAGTTATTATTTAACGCAAAATTCTTGTTTTGTTATTTAGATTTCTAACGGTTGGAATGCGTAAAACCCGAGTGTTCTTTCTTTTTTCTTTTGGTTTATATTAACTTTATCTGCATCTTATTTTTACCGGTTATTGTTTAAAACTCAAGTTTCGCATGCTGCTCGAATTTGTAATTTGTTTGGATGTGTAAATTTGGTGCCTGTCATTAGACATCATCTCTTTCTTCTTCTTCTTCTTACTTAATATAATATTCCGAGGAACGTTCTTATATTTGTATAAATGTGTAATGGTTTTTTCGAACTTTCGTATATTTGTATATATTTGTAATGTTTTTTTTTCCTCAAAAAGCATGATGGTAACAGGGTGTGCCTTCATCGCTCCTTTGACTCTTTAGGTATTACTTTTGCTTCCCTGACGTTCTCTCTCCTTCTCTGTATCTCTATGCCTCTGTCTTTCTCCCTCTCCACTAGTTATTGGAGTCTTTGTCATAAATCCTCCTTTTCTTTTTCTTTTGCCCTCTATCTGTTCTTATCTTTACTTCCAACATGTTTCCCAATGATATGGATTGCCATTAATCCACTGGTCCCTCTCATTTACAAATCCTAAAACTAAAAACCATTACCCATGGAAAGTACGAGAGGCCCCCACCCACCTCTCTCTATCTCCTGTGTAAATGCGACATTAAAGAGTTTTGCACTAATAATTTAAGGGGTTTCCACTAATTGGATTTCATTCTATTTGTTTTTTTTGTTGTATTCTTGTTCTGACGATTTGGATTTTCTTTTCTGAAATAAATGGTTTGGATGGTTTCAGGTGTCGAGGAACATTGATCTGGTGTATGGCGGAGGGAGTGTTGGCTTAATGGGTTTGGTTTCTCAAGCTGTGTATGATGGTGGGAGGCATGTGATAGGGTACGTGATATTTCTTACTCATTTCATGATTTTTTATATATATGTCTAGGTACTTTTGTGAAATCATGTTGTTTTGTTTTTCATTTAGCTCATTTTAACATATCATTATCTCTATGCAGAGTTATTCCCAAGACTCTCATGCCTCCAGAGGTATCTCTGTTATTAACTTATGTTTTAATAATAAATAAATTATTAACAGTTCAAAAAATTGAGAATGTGTATCCTGTCTTCTTCTGCATTTTTTGATACCTTCTCTTTAAGTTTCCTGGTATTAAATCTTTAATTTTTTTACAAGTTAGATTATAATCACCTGTTTTCATCAATTTTTTTTTTTCCAAATTAACGTTTAGTGTTTTTTTGATTTTTCATAAAATAAGAATATTTTTTCTTCAAGCAAGAACTCCCTTGCATGTTATGGGTATGAAAGGACTGCTAATTGAAAGCTCATCTTTTGTCAGGTTTAATATATTCCAGTATTCTAGATGTTCACTCTAGGCTGTCCTTTTGTATGTCTTATATTAACAAATTTAGGTCTCAATTTTTGCCTCCTCCGACAACAACCATCATTGCTTCTCAGCATAAAATACACTAATATGCCCTTGGAAACTCCCAGCTTAAGGAACCCCAATACCACTCCATCTCCTCCTCTCTCTCGCTGAGTTCATTCATAACCTCCTATTTCATGCAAAAAGATTATCTTTATTGGTTTTATTGGTAACTTTTGACAGATTACTGGTGAGACTGTGGGAGAGGTGAAAGCAGTGGCAGATATGCACCAGAGAAAGGCAGAGATGGCCAGACAGTCTGATGCCTTTATTGCCTTACCTGGTTAGTGTAAGACCTGAACTCCTATAGCAGATCAAGCGATAAAGTAGACAAATATGATACTCTTGAGACTACTTAGTATTTAAGACTTCAAGGTATAGAAAAAGAGAACTAAAATCAAGGTAGAACCCATGCTAGTTTCTGAACTTCATTTTTTTTTTGTCCTTCTTCTTGTTAAGATATCCATTTTCTCCTTTCCTTTATTTTTCCTAGTTTCGAAACCAAGATGCCCATTTTTTCCAGTTTCAGGTTATGTCAAAATTTCAAACTCCATTTACAAAGGTCCGCTCAATTAAAATCTAAGAAAAAGTTTTTGGATTAACTTTATCTTAATGGAACCACTAAATTTCTAATTTTCTTTAAGTTGTATTGTCACCTTTGCACCCAAGTAGTTGGTAAAAAGCTCGATAGTCATGGTTTATGGCAAGTAATATATCTCTGATTTTTCTCACGTACTTAAATCTTTCTCAGAGATGTTGTATGCCTCTTGCAGCATGAGGGAAAGGCTTTAACAGTTTTAATATTTCAGAATAAGCTTCTCATTATTCAGACTTTAGATGGGATTCTAAATGACCAAGTGAAGTGTTGAAACTGTCAAAACAATCTCGTGAACTTGAGGGGAAAATACATCTAAAACCCATTTCTAATTTCTAAAATTGTAAAAGAGAGAAGCTCCATATAATTTTCTGAAAATATGATAGAAGTCTACAGAATTGAATAATATGCTTTAAAATTATGTTCTTTCTAATCGGTCGTAACTGAAAGAATTCTGAATGTTCAATAAAATAATCGTATGATAAGAAAAGGGCTGTTGTTGCTCTCTTAATTTTCCCCACATGTTAGAAGCATAGAGCATTCACGTTGAGTGAAAAATACATGATAGGATAATTGACATCTCTCCAATACTCTGTTTTACAAGTAAACCTTTAAACTTTTCTCATAAAGTGGTTTGTATTTATTCTTTAGATGCATAAAAATTAATTTGGTTCTAGTCAAATTCTTGGCTGTGTTGTGAACAACTTGGTTCAGATGAGAAATTAATGCATAGTATCCCTCTCGGGTACTCAATTGCTTCACACTTCCTGTCACTAAATTACTGTTATCTTCATCGATAACTCTTTCAGAAGTTGATTTTCTTAAGCAGAAGGCAAGCTGTTAGGAGCTTTCCAAGAAAGGACTAAACCAGGGGAAATATCTAATAACTAGCGGGAAAATGTTTGAGCAGTCTCGGAACAGTAATTCTTTATAGCTTAAAGCTGATTTAGTGTACTTTGCAGGAGGATATGGAACTCTTGAAGAGTTGCTTGAAGTGATTGCATGGGCTCAACTGGGAATACATGACAAGCCGGTAATGAGATGCTTTCTTCCAGTAATTGTGTCCAACCAAGGTTTTTGTGTATGTATTTCGACTGCAGTCACCTGTCATATCTTGGATTACTATTTCATTTTGGTTTTCCAAGTCATTGCAAAATGTTCGTGGTTGGTTCTAGAGTTATCCAATTTGTGAAGTTGACTGATCTCAAACTCAAGTACTAAGTAGCATATATTTTTTATTATTTTCTGTTACCTTTTAAGCATTTTAAATTTTTGCCTGTTGTATTCATTGTGAACTTGAAATTCAACCGTAGTCTCTTTGCCTGTTATTATGGTCTTAAGTCAACTTAAACCTTCACACAATTAAGTTTCAAGCTCACTTCGGACTTATCCAACTTGTTAGGTTGACTCACCTCAAACACAAGTAATTTGGTCAACTCTGATGAAAAATACTTATTTTTTTACCATTTTTATTTTTATTATTTTCTTTTATCTTTTACACATTTTAAAAGTTTGCCCAGTTGACCTGAAAGTCAACCTTAGTCTCTTTTCCTGTTATATTGGTCTTAAGTCAACTTAAACATTCACAAAATTAAGTTTTGAGCTCAGTTTCAGACTAATCCAGCTCGTTAGGTTGACTCACCTGAAACACAAGTAATTTGGTCAACTATGCTGCAAAATGCTTATTTTTTTCTTTCTACCATTTTTATTTAGTGAGAAAAATGGGGTGCGGTTTTAACTATATTAACTTTGATAATATGAAAGTTTCTTGGATCTATATGTGCCTGCGCGCTTGAGCGTAGCTGTGTAAGTAGATGCATTCTCAAAATCATTTAATTTTTCGGAATCTTTGCAGGTGGGATTGCTGAATGTAGATGGCTACTACAACTCATTATTATCTTTCATCGATAAAGCTGTGGAGGAAGGTTTCATTAAGCCAAGCGCCCGCCACATCATTGTTTCAGCTCCAACAGCGAAGGAATTGGTGAAGAAACTAGAGGTAATTGGAAATTTACAGGACTTGCAGCCAAATGCAGCATATATATATACTGTTGATATTGTTTCATCTATGTAAAATGAACCTATTGTTAATGTATGATCACACAAAAAGGCAAAAGCGTGAACATTTTTTATGTATTGATCTATTACAGCTTGCAGACATTGAATTTTCCATGTTTTTGTGTCCTCATAGGAATACTTCCCTCGCCATGAAAGAGTTGCTCCCAAGCCGAACTGGGAGATGGAGCAGCTGGGACACTGCCAGAAATGTGATGTTTCTAGATAGGGAGAAGGAAGTTGATGCTGGCAGGCAGGCTTTGGAGGGAATTAAACCACACTTTGGCTAGTGTTAGGGGTAGGTTGAAATGACCAAAGCTTTGTTGTATGAGATAATGCTTAGTTTTCTTTTCTTTTTCTTTTTCTTTTTTTGTTGTTTTTGTAGTTATCACAAGGTACCTGAACATGGAATGCGTTCCTTCAACCTTTCTTAAATAGAAATTATGGAATATCATCTAATATTTCTTCTTGGCCAAATATGTTTAGTAAAATAAAGCATTCTTATCATGCATGCACCTAAATAAGTTGTCTGTAGATGTGGTCCTGTTTTCGTTCTCTATAATTACGAGATCTACTAAGCAAACATTAATATCACAATCCATGCTTAATCAAGAACTCGGTCTTACAATACTTTATTATTGTATAGAAAAAGAGCAAGGCTTCAGTCTTATAATTTTTTGGCCCAGTCCCTCACCGGAAACGCCTAAAATTTGGCACTTTCAAATTGGACCAGAACGTTTCTATCAAAAAAAAAAAAAAAGAGAAAAAAAAAAGAGGAAGGGACCAGAACTTATCCCAATCCTTCTCTGGGACCAGCTAAAAATTCTCTCTTTCAAATTGGACCAGGCATCTGCTCAGAGCTAATAGGATTGTTCTAATCATCTATAGAAAACAAGGGCATTTGTGAATCTACTAATTTTATCTCAATTCCCATTTCCAAGTGATAAAACAGGACAGTTTCTGAATAGCTTCTGTTTGAACTGATGCACCCCCAATCTATGCCCGTGAATAATATGAATGAGTGAATGCAGAACTGGAACTTTCTTCTTCAATCTCTAAGCCCAGAACTTTTATCTCTGATCATCATTTTTTTTATTCCTTTCAAAAGCCAGTCTTCCATGACCTAGCAGTACAGAAAACCCAAAACATCAATCCGTATCACCAGGTTAGACTATCCCTTCACAAATTCAACTAGTTAGACTATCCTTTGACAAATTCAACTGTACCAAAATCAGAGTTTCTGTTCCTTTAATAACGAGGCTCCAAGTGATACATGATGGCGTTGTACACATTAAGGTTGTCGTACAAGGCACTAGCCCCATAGCTTGTGGAAGTGAAGTATTTCTCTTTTTTATTCTTTTTTTCTTTTTTAGAAAAAGGTCTAATGTCTTTCTTATTATTATTATTTTTTCATTTTCTTCCTTCTGCACCTTTCATATCTCACCGATCCACCCCGCGGATGGTAATGGGTCACGTAGGCCCGGGTTCATGGTGGGTCGAAGCATTTGAGTCAAAAATATCCAATCCCCTAACTGACCTATTTGTCGTTGGGCTGAAAAAAATGTAAAACTTATACTTATTTATGCGGTGCACTAAATCATTTAATTTTTACTTGTCAATTACATGTAACTAAAAAATAGAACAAAATACGGCAAGCAAATGTCACAAAAAAGTCATATTCAACTTGCATGTTATCATCATAACTACAAAGAAACTTAGAACATATAATAATTAACGATTAATTAAATGAACTAATCAACATGATTCATTAGTTTGGGAACCGGCTAATTTCCAATTGGTTCCACTCTGGTGCCCCACCAAGTTTGGAAGCTACACCCGAACCTAAGCATTTAAAAAAGGTGACTTCGGATTGACCCAACTTAAAAATGACCAATTCGAACCTGTTTATTTGGCATGGGTTCATGAAGGTTTGCTGATCCAAATCAGATTTTTTCCGTCGCTAATTTATTCCATCTGATTTGTTATTAATTTTATAGCACTCCTGATACCTTAGCGAAACAGTCAAATTATTGAAAACCAGGCTTGCTTGCTGAGTCTCGGCAGGGTGATTCACCAAACCCCGAAATCCAATAGCTCGACCGGTGTAACGGCTAATTCCCTCTAACAGCTTTTTTTTTTTTTTTTAACCGTCAAATGAGAGCCGGCGAATCCCTCGCCCGCCGCGCGTCGCGTATTCCTTTTCCCTCTCTCTCTCTCTCTCAAAATATATGTAAGAATAGGCAAGGAGTGGGAGAGGAGAGAGCCAGGGGCAGGGAGAGGGACAGAATAGAAACCCCTCGTTTCTATTCTCTCCCACCAACCCTACGCTATATTTGCCCCGAAATCCGCGCCCCCTCCTCCTTCCCCCACTCTCCTTCCCTTTCTCTCCCTTGTCTCCTTTGATTGGATCCATCCGATCCTTCTCCCGCTCGGCATTTAGCGGCTCGGTTCTTGATCTCCTTCTTTCGGCCGATGTTCGTTGATCCCTCCTCCGTTTGGTCCCAATTCCAGGGTTCCGTCTTGCCTCGGATTTAATCGGATTAGGTTTCGATTCCCATTGCTCGGTTCCGGGGTATGACGAGATTTTTTTTTTTTTTTTTTTTTTTTTTTTTGCCTGTGGGTGGGGTCGGGTGGGGGGGGGGGGGGGAGGGATTTGATTGGTCCGTTCTTGCCTTGCATCATTGGTATTGATCCAGTCGTGAAAATACTTTGCTCTTTTTTTCTTTTTTTTTTTTTCAATTTTATTTATCAAAGTTTGAGGAAATTTTGATGCACTTTTGACTGGTTATAGAGCATTTATTCTTCTTCTTCTGTAATTTACAGAGTTAAATATTGTGCACTTCGATTGCAGTATCAATGACTCGATGAACTTTTTAGTTGGATGGTCAGGTGGTCCTTGCTATCATCCAGAATATATCATGTGGTTTGATATATTTGGGTTATAGATGGGACTCTGAAAGAATTTTTAGGTGACATGGATCTGGTTCGGTGGTCTTTATTGAATCAACCTCTGGATTTAAAATGCAAGTGTGTTATGTCCTATTCACATAGGATTTTTGCATGGTTGGAGAAAAAAAGAATAGTTTGTTATATTGTTGACAAGTCATGATGGTAGCTAATGGATTCTTTATTTATTTATTTCCTTTGGACGCTATCCATTATTTTGAATTCTTGGGTTTCTGGATTACTTAATGGTTTTTTATGCCAGTCTTATTATTTATTATCTTTGCTTTGTAGAAGTCTCCAGTCTCAATAATAGGGCACATGGATCTGTTCTTTAAGCTCCTTTCTCGAAAACATTTCACATGGTTACTGTTTTTCATTTCAAAATTGTAACAACTGATCCTTACGATTTTCTTTACAAAACTCTCTATTAAGTTGCGCCTTTAACGTTCCATTATTGGATTCTCACACCTTTTAATTCTATGCTTTGTACTTTTATATTGTTACATATAGGTGACTGTCAACGAGTGTTGTTTGCTGGATTATGCAGAAAGACTTGAAAGGAAGTTTCAGCTGAAGGGAAAATTTTCGTATCTGAACCAAAGGAACCATGAAAAAAGCTTTTGATCAAACATTTAGAGATCTGTAAGATTTATCTATGAATTATATGATCATCCGATTCTGTGAATTTTGTTTCATGTGATGTACTATACCAGAAATTGGAATATCAATGAAAATTTGTCACTTTAGTGCATTACAGGTTAGAACATTGGATAAAGAGGTCTGATAATATCATGAAGTATTTTAACTTTTCAGTCAATGTGACCTGTGGGGATTGCAGTGTCCTCAGATGTATGGCCAGATCTTATTTCAATCTTTTTTCTTGCTAATTTTTTGCAGCAAGAGAGAGGTGAACAAGAAAGTCTTAAAGGTGCCCGGTATTGAGCAGAAGGTTGGTTATCTGATTTTGGCATCCTTTTAGGTTTCATGTACTGTGTGCCTTTCTTTATTAAGCAACATGTTTTAGTAGGGAGAGAAACATATGATTTTGATCTGCCTTGCAATTCCATGTAGATGGAGGGCTATTTGATTAAATTTAAGCTTAACGCTGAAGCATGAAATCAACTCCTTTCCTCCCTGAGAAATGCTATGATTTCACCATTGTGAATGCGTAAAAGACTACAAGGTGACCAATGAGGAGAGATAGGTGACAAAAACCTCCAAATACATAATTCCATTAAACTCCAGGACCTTCCAATCAATGAAGCAAAAGGAGAAAACTTATCCTGAGGCTATACACGTTAGACTGCAAAATCCAACATGGTGCAGCTTTGGTGCTTGGACACTAGTTTTTCAGAGTTCTGGAGTGCTAACTCTTTTGGACACTTGGAGATGACATGGCATAACACTCTGAACTCTGAAGACACTTCAACAATGGAGTGTCCTACTTGATTAAAAGTATCAGCATGTCTCGTGTGTTTGAGTTCTCAATTATTTTATTGCTAATCACTAAGGTATGTAGACTCTTATAGAGGAGAGCCACATCAAAAGTTTATATGCCATGAATCTGAGTTTTCTTTAACAGAAGAGTTTCAGCAAATAGTCAAAGCTATTCTAGTTGCCAGCTATTTTGAAATGTTACATATTTTTACTCCTGTAACATTACCATTTGGAAGTATCCCTGTGTTGAGTTTTTTGGAGGTTGAAATGATGAATGCTTGGGGGGAAACTTAGACACTTCGCACCGATGCCAAGTATCTTTTTAACATAGCAATGCTGTAGAAATGGGAAACAGGAACTTCCTGAATTATGTAAACTCCAAGTCAGATTTCAACAAGAATACTATGAACAAGGATGAAGATTTTCATTTTCATTCACCTCCAGGGAATTAATATCTGTATTCTTGTCTCCAAATTCCAGGTGCTTGATGCGACAAGCAATGAAGCTTGGGGTCCTCATGGGTCGCATCTGGCAGATATTGCACAGGCCACCCGGAACTAGTAAGCTTGCAGATACATCTGCTTTAGGTTACCTGCATTCTCTATTTTGCAACAAGGTTAATCACATTTCAATGCAGTCATGAATATCAGATTATCATGGTGATCATCTGGAAGAGGATTAATGATACTGGAAAAAATTGGCGTCATGTCTATAAGGTGCTGTACAATCTTCTTCTGTCTTGTCGTATCCTTCCTTCCGTGTAAACTGTTATGCTGTATCTATTAATGACCTTTAGTAAATGTCCAAATGTCTGTACAATCTTCTTCCATCTTATCATATGCTGCCTTTCATGCAATCTGTTATGCTGTATAAGTTAATGACTTTCGGTAAATGTCTCAAATGTTTTGAATGTATAACTATTTTTTAATAAATTATGCACTGACACAATGCCACAATGGGTGTGTTGATCAAGTTCTTGAACTTTGTAAATTGTTTATTCTTTTTCTGGTATGCTCTCCGCTAGCAAGTGGCTCTAATAGCTCATTCCATTGACACTCAGGCATTGACTGTCCTGGAGTACCTTGTAGCACATGGATCTGAACGTGTAATTGATGAAATCAGGGAACATGCTTATCAAATATCGGTAGTCTATGCCACCTGTTTTCATTCTTCTGTTATACTTGAATCTGAAACTTATTTAACTTGTTTTTGGCATGAATTTATCAAACTTGCAATGGTTATGAGTGTAGCCTTTCTCTGATTTGTCAGACTTTGTCCGACTTCCAGTATATTGATTCTAGTGGGAGGGATCAGGGAAGCAATGTTAGGAGGAAATCTCAGAGTCTTGTTGCATTAGTAAACAGTAAAGAAAGGATACAGGAGCTTAGAGAGAAAGCTGCTGCTAACAAGGAAAAGTGAGCTTATGTCTTTAACAAATAATGTTGAATTATGCGATAGATTTTGCAAATTTAGTATCTTGTTATATTGCATAGGTATGGTGGTGGCAGAACATATAGGCCCGATTCACGTGGACATGATGATCGCCTTGATGATGATCGTTTTGAGGGTCGTTATGGAAATAGAGATGAAGATCGAAATCGATATGGTAGGGAAAGAGATTCAGGGTATGACAGATATGGCCAAGGTGGGGACTCATCTAGTCAGGATGGTGATCGCTATGGTCGGGATTTTGGTGAACGCTACAGAACAGAAGCTTATGGAGATGAGAATTATAGAGGTCGTGGAAGTGATAGTTACCGATTCAGGTCAAGAAGTAGGAGTGTTGATGTTGATACAGATCGTTCCATTGATGATGATGACCGTTATTCATATCGGTACATGCTAATTCTTCCTTTTATTTCAAATAAAATATATGTATATATTACTTCTTCGTCATGATTAAATTAAATAATATTCACTTTCAGAGTAAACCCTCTGTTCTGTAAGTAATTTTTTTCAAATACACAAGGTACTTAATATCCTCTTTATGGTGCAGAAGTGGTGATGCAAGAGCTGATGACCATGTTCAGGATGGAAGGTAATTTCCATGTGACTGTGCTTCATGGTCATCCTTTAATTGTTGAGTTCCTGGAAGTCTCATGTCTAAAATTAATATCCTAGTGTGTCCTAGCATGTCCCATCGATACCGTTCCAATGAGAAAATGGTACTCAGGACATCCCTGAGGCGCCAGTTGCTTAAGAACCAGGATGTTCTGACCATCCCAGTTTGGCAGTTAGGATGGCTTGGAATGGTTGCATCTGATATTCAGGATGGCTTGGCATCCCATAGTATTTTCTTTTTTCCCCCAATTTTTCCCTCTTCATGCATGTTGTCAGTGGTCATTTTGTCCATCCTGACCCCCATCCTTGTACCGTACTGACCCAAGATGAAACTGGGACAAGTACAAGTATTGAAACTTTAATCGTTGCTCATATCCATGTTTGCGGACCATTGTTTGAAACCTAAATAATTAGTTGTTTCACCAGACAACTTGAGTGCAAACTCTCTGAGGAAAATGCTAGTGCCCCACCTAGTTATGAGGAAGCAAAAAGGGATGCCCAAAACTATGTGCAGGATGAGAGGTAGGGATTTACATTGTTTGGGAAAACATTCTTTGATGTAATCTATTTCTTTTGACATCATGCTCAATTTAAGTGATGGAGGGACCATAGAAGCAACCGTGGATGATACATCTTCACCAGCTGCACCTGAGGCAACTTCTTCCAAAGATGCAAGTCAAAGTCAAGACCCTACCGTCACTGGCGGATCAGTGGCAGCCCAAGACAACATAGTTGATGCGTTTGATGAGTTTGATCCGCGTGGTTCAGGGGCAGGTAACAAAGATCTGGCCTTTCTGTTGGGTTTCTGCAAATCTGCTGCCAAAATAATCTAAACTGATGTCATAACTGTGTAATTTTTGTGCCTACTTCAGCATATGCTTTTACCAACAAGCATGGGCTTTAAACAAAGATATTTTGGTTCAGTTTTTTCCTGCCAAAACAATCTCATGTTCATATTTGAAGTTGTATAATTTTTGTGCCTACTTCAGCATATGTTTTTACCAAGAAGTGTAGCAGCTATTTTGCTATTATAACTAGAACCACATTAACTTTATTATGATCATAACATCTGCTATGCATATGCTAACTTCCACCATGAATGTTTGTCACTGGTTTACAGTGTAAGAAATAGTAATGAGGTTGGAAGTAAATCACAATTGTGATTACATGGGTGCCCTAAATACATGAACAGACGTCTCATATACCACCATAAGTGGGGGCCAAATCTTGCAGCAGAAATGTGTTTGATCATGTGAAACATCATGATAAACATCAATGATGCATCTTCCAAAGTTTTAAATCTCATCGGATAGAGGTATCCTGGTATCTCTATGGAACAGGATGCCCGCTATCCCGTCCTGTCCCGACAACTGTTCCAGTAGATATCTGGTGTCCTCTCTCCTTATTCTTTCTTTTCTTTCTTTCTTTCTTTTCTTTCCTTCCTTGTTCTCTTTCTTTTTCTTCTTTCTTCCTTTCTTTCCTTCTGTTTTTTTTTCTTCCTCCCTTTCTTTCTTTCATCTTTCTCCTTCTTTCATTTCACCTTTTCCCTTTCTTCATTTTTCTTTTTTTTTTCTCTTTCTTCTTCTCTCCCTACATGGATCTGTTTTGGAGTCTCGACCCCATCTTGATCCCGTTTTCTTATAGGAATGGTATGGGACGGTTGGGATGCCCTCAGTCCCGCTGGGACGTAAAACCTTGGCATCTTCTACTATATATTACATAATGCCTTATTTGACTGGAGATTCATAAGGCTGTAAGGCTTGCGTGTTCCATGCTCCATGTGAATATACCTTATATGCCTCATATACTATGAAGCCTCTGAGTACAATGTTTCAGTTTGTTCACTCTTGATTTACTCTATCTAGATTATGTTTTTGAAAAGTATGAGTCACTCATATATATATATTTATTTATCTTTTCTCATAAAATATCATTGCAATAGAAATATAATCCATAACTTTTCTTAGTTAATGGAATTATAGCCATCCATTATATCCTTATTCCTCATTTGATTCAATTATATGCTGAGTGCTAGTTCCACATTGAATGGTCATGTAAAATTAATCTATTCATGTGATTGTTCTCTTGTGTTTGAGAAATACATGCAAAGCCACGGGCACTACATTTGCTGAGTCTAATTTGTGATGGCTGAAGAGATAAAGTAGTCGGAATGAAGCAGCCATTCAAAAACCCTATGAGAGATGCACCATGGATATTCAAGTCTGAAAAGTTCTTTGCCTTGACTCTTGCATTTTTTGGATCATAGTTTTCTTAGGGTAGAGAAGTAATTATGGACTACGACTACCACTGATGGTTGATCATTGTAGTTCGCTCATGCATGCATGAAGTTGTTGGTATACAAAGTTGAGGTGAAGCCCTTAGTCAATTAGAGCCTCTAGTGGGAAACATTTGTGTTTAGTAAGTTACAGTTGATACGAGCAGCCTAAAAGGCTGTCTCACTAGTTAAGGTAAGGTCTACGCAGACTAATTCTTAAGCTTAGGCCTTCTAGCGCACATAGTTTCTATGTAGTTTAGCTCCTAATTATTATGTTCATTTTACAATACCAGTGACCGGAAATTTGATATTATTCAGCTCATAGCTGATATCTAATTTCTTCTTTGGGAACCAAGACCTAATGAGCCACCCCATAGCAAGGTTTTAAGTACTGATTTATATTGGCTGATGCAGGGGCATACGATAGTGATCCAGTATGGTACTACTCCAATATGGAGGCTTGGTACGCCCCATACCAACACATGGCATGTGTTGTGCCGATTCCAACAGTGTACTATGTGCCAATACAGAGGCATAACTTGTACTTTCAAGGTAGTAATATTGGGTTTGATATCGAGACTTAAAAGGTTTGTCATATCAATCTATACCAATATGTATCGACTGTAATAGGATGGTACCGATATATGATCCAATATTGTAATAGGATGGTACCAAGAGTCCATACTTGATTAACAGGATCCAATAATGAGATGGTGAACCTTGCTTAAAACCTCACCACAAGAGTCCATCCTTGATTAGAATGATTCATTATTTTCTACTACTATTAAATGATACAACATATGGATACCATATAAGAACATGACAAACCATCTGGATTCAAAAGTTGTATGGTCATTTGCATTTCTGAGGATTTTTCATCTCCCGTTCCAGTTAGACCAAAGCATGGTGATGACATGGTTTCTTGTAATAGATTTTCATAGTTATCACACTCAAGGTTTCTGAGAATCATTAATTTTGTTTTAAAAAATTCTGATCAGGTGATTATTGTTTCTTCATTAACATATTTTGTTGTTGGAAGGTGTTCTCACGAATCATTGTCTAAGTTCATTCTTGCTTAGGCAAGTTCACATCACATCAAAAATATTTCTTATTCATGCTTTGATATATTTATAATATTAATGGCAGTAAGATGATGAATTGCTGGTGGATTGTGACTATTGGTCAAGTTCTTCTGGCTGAAAATCTTTTAGTTTGTCTCTTTTATCTTTGTTGTTGTCGTCATATTTTCCTCATTCCAGTTCTTTACATAAAACTAAATTAGATGCCATATCAAATTTCTGGTCTAAATCTAGTGCGTTTAGTTAATTACTTTGAAAGAATGACCCTTGTAATCCCTCACAATCTTGAGCCATTTTACCCAATCAGAATTTTGTTTCTAAATCAGAATTAGTTCCAAATTATCTTTTTCGAAGAAAGACCATGGATCCTTGTCTGATTTACTTATTTTAGACAAATTCTACTCCAGCATTCCAAGGCTACTCCAGTTAATTAAACTTTACATGATGTTCTATGTTTACCTAAAAATTCCATTTTAACCTTTCAGATCTAAAATTTAGACATCAGAGCTAAAAGTTTTTCTGTAGTCATCACTACTACCCCAGCGGTGTATCATTTCTTACTTCTGGGTATTGATTATACGAGGTATATCTTTTTCTAATTCTATTGCACAGTAAGCTTAGTTTAGAGAGAGCTCCTTGTAGATTATATGCTTCTAAATACACCTCTGTCCACATAATCCGTCAAGCTAACAACTTCTACCCAACTTTTCATTACAAATCTCTTCTTTTCTTAGCAAAATCACTAATAACAAATTTGTGAAAAATTAAAGGAATGAATTCAGTCAGTGGCAATATCAATGAGTTTTCTTCCACTTTGTTCCAAAATTTTGTTGCTGACTAGCAAGATGGCTGCCTAGGATTGGCATGGATAAGATCAACACTGGTTCTCAGAGGCAGGATTTAAGAAATAAACATCTTGAACATCTTAATTAATGCCTTTAACAATTCTGTGGCCTTTAGAGAGTCAACATGTTGGAAGTTGTCATAACAGCTCTGGCAATACTATTTCTTGCGCATTTCATTTTTCTTAAACTGGTAAGTGGCTTGATATGCTGACCATTCAGGTTCATCGGTTTCTATATACCGATAATATCAGATGATTAAAATATTTGATTAACAATGACCAATTTTCTGTCATTTGAGTTAATGCAAGCTCTCCCTGATGTTCTTTGTTGGAGAAAGATACCAATCTTACGTCATCCTATAACCCTAAAATCAGACAGCTTAGCACAAACAGTCTAGGTGGTTCAGAAGTTCTTTTAACCTTTCAAATCATGATCTTGAAGCTCATGGAGGATGTTTGGGAAAAAATGAATATTATAATTCTTCAATATTTTATTATTAGAACTTTGAGCCATTTCACTTAGTCTCAATAAATTGGGCTTGTTGCTTTATTGATGACTAATTAAGCCAGTGTGGCTAAAAAATGGTTGATGGTGGTCACAACTGGAATTCATTTTCTTCCCAACTTTATGATTTTTCAGGCTTGTAAAATCAGGCTGTTCATTCATGATTGCTTTCCCAATTGTCAAACATTTCTATTTGCCCTTCCAGTTCCTTGCTTTCTATCTAATAAAACAAATGCTGTTTTTTCTAGTAAAATTTCAGATACCCTTTGACTCCTTCCTGCATTTTTTCCAAATTTACACCTATGCATTATCTACTTTGTGTATGTAAACTCTAAAGTGTTTAATAGATACATGTACTCATTTTGCCTGACTAGATCTAGTAATATTTTTTCTGAAACTCATCAGTTCGACTGAAGTTATGCTAATAATACTGTTTCAAGAATTTTTGTTTAATAGTATAATTTCGAGACTAGCAATATGGTTTTTAAGATTTTGTCCGTCCAAGTAATACTATGCTTATGTTCTCTGGGATTCTGTCTAGCTCATCATTGTACCATACATTCTATAGTTTGTGAATATCTGTTTCCTTAAAGTTTGTGTTTGAAGGATCGCATTCTTTTCACCTTTAATTTTAGAAGAACTAAAATTATCTACAACAAGCTTAGTTTCCGGAAGTGTGTTGGGTGATGCTACGTGGAAGCAGGTCTCGTAAAAAAATTTAATAAGAAAAGTAGAAAACACTTAGGAAGGAGTTGCATGGACAAGCTTCTGAGGAGATTCACAAACAGATGCATCACCCTAAAAGGAAGATTCCTGATACCAAGATGTAAAGTTTATGGGCTCAGTCCATTCTTGCTTTTACTATACATTTCCAGGAGTACTAATGTAACACAGTTCCTTCATTTTGCTTTCAAATATTACAA
Organism: Elaeis guineensis; assembly: GCF_000442705.2. Taxonomy (NCBI): domain Eukaryota; kingdom Viridiplantae; phylum Streptophyta; class Magnoliopsida; order Arecales; family Arecaceae; genus Elaeis; species Elaeis guineensis. The sequence continues at coordinate 1,494,277 of NC_025996.2, read as the reverse complement.
GTTCTGAGTTTCTCCAAAACTAAAAGAAGCTCGACCCATTTTAAAGGTTTACGAGAGCTTGGAATTTGCTTCAATTTTTTTCATCGTGCTTCAGTGCCGATTCTCCCTGTTTAGCTCCCTACTCCAACCATTTGTGTTTTTTTTTCTTCTCTTTAATGTTTCTTTTTCTCCGATCAGTATTATGCATGTAACCACTTTACATTAGAAACATCGAAAGATCAACTTGCTCTGGCTTCTTTTTCTCTACAGCAAAGGTTGGCTCATGTGCAAGAATTTGACATAATGAATCGCTTGCTAGGTAGATACTTCATGTGGATCCTTTTATCTTTGTAATTGGAGACAATCCTTTGCTGGTTGGGCTAGTATTAAAATGTTATAGAAGTTAGTTTATTATCATTAATAAATAAAATCATGAGGTTTTGTTAAATGATAGTTTGGTACCATTGTCGATGTGGCTGTGACAACAAGAAGTCTCAAGCTGTCAAAGGATTGCTTGATTCTCAGTGTTCTTTATATGCATTGTATGATTCAAATGAATTTTCAAATCAATTGATGAAGCAAGTAGTAATATCTGAGTGGTTTTTGTAAATTTGATGAAGAATTTAAAGCATGAGTTCTTCGTTATTGTTTAATATTATCATCTGTTTCTACCAAAAAGAAAAAAAACTATCATGTGCATCAACCTGTTATTTTGGATACACAGTAATTGCAAGCACCACATGCCAAACTACTTTGACTTCTTTTCATTTTTCTCAGCTGCTCCACCTGCTGCAAGTAATCAAGAGTTGGACATTTTTGGATACTTATCAGCACCAGATTCTGCAAATTCAATGGCTCTGATGACTTTACCTTCTGGCATTACGCTTCTGAAGCTGATATGCCATTAATTCTGGTTTTGGGACAAATCCTGTTGCCCCATCAACTTCCTCTGCTACTGTAAACCAGGTATATTTGGTCATCTATATTGGGCGTTTATATCTGATTTAGTATCATATTTGGTCCTGGGTGCTAGTTAATCTAGTACTCTTACGACTTGTCATGATCTTATCTCTTCGAATTCTCCTAAAAAGTGAACTTTTTTCTTTTTAATCTAAATCCCAAAACATATAAATTCCAGTCCTAGATAATACTTTGTGTATGAAAACTCAGATGAATCAGCTTCTTCTTTTTTTTTTTTTTTTGCGCCAAATATTTATAGATGTTGAATAGAAATAGAACATACTTTTATGTTGTATATTCTGCCAAATAACTGTTTTGGAAGGTGGTCCTTTGGGTGCCTAGGTGACTGCATGAGCTTGGGCAATCACCTGGCTGCCATTTTAGGGCCTAATTCCAAAGTGGCCACCATGTGATGCCCTGCTGCTTAGTGGTGCACCTTGATGGGTCAGATTGGACAGTAGTTTGGAGTTAATCATGTATTATGCAGGGTGAGTGAGGGCTTTTGATGTTTTAGGTGAGTGGCTTATCAACAACACCCTTCCCCTTACCCCCTTTGTGCATAAACACTTAGTTTGTTTCCAAGTTACAAGCTTGCTGTAACAGTTGTTTAGTTCCAACTCTGTATTGATTTTTCTATGATTGCTTGTTGATTAATTGAACTACCGCCTACTGGGCAGTTTTTTTGGATCATCAAGCTACTTTATTATAATTTGTCGGAGAAGCATAAGACTTTTTGAGGAGAAACATAAAGTTCACATTGTTTCAGTTTTTGTTTAATTTATTTTTTCCTTCAATTTCTTCTTATTTATTCTAATATTCTAGATATTTCTATATATTTATGAATCTTAATTGCTTTTTATTAATATTTGATATAATCCATCTGGGTATCTATCTAAGCATCATCGGTTGCAGAAGTGCTAGCCGGTCTCCTGCACTCTATGCAGCAACTGACTTGGAAAATAGTGGTCTGGATTTGTTTTAATAATCACAAATGATTTTCACTAGCAATCCTTTTCCTCTAGAATGAGAAGCCTTTAAAAACCTTCTAATCCCGTATTCCTTCTGTTCATTCTCCATTGCCGAACAATCATGATTTCTATTTTATCTATGCCCAGCCTGTTGAAAATCCTTTTGGAGATTCCCCTTTCAAGGCTACTCAAGAAGAATTCCCGCCTCAGCCACAAGACTTCACAGCTGCCCCTTCCTTCCAGCCTCCTGGATCAGCTGGTGGTACTGAAACTCAACCACCAATAGCCCCAGCCATGGAAGCATTCTCAAACTTTGATTTTGGTGACACCTTGGGTGATATTACTTACGCTCCAACTGTAGCAAATAGTCAATATTTTCTGCAGGTCCTACATTTTTGGCTCCAGAGTTGCCCATAACACAGGAAAACAGCGATATTCTCGCAGATATTCTACCGCCAACAGGCCTTGCAGCTGAAATCCCTTCACAGGCACTTCAGCATACAGCTATGACAACTACAACAAGTGCTCAAATGAATTTCCTTCCCCACTCAGAGGGAGCTATTCTACCACAGATGAGCCTTGCAGCCAAAATCCCTACACAGGCAGCTCAACCTGCAGCTCCAACAGTCACAAATGGTGCTCGAATGAGTTTCGTCCCCTGTGCAGGGCTATCAACTCCACAAGCAGCTTCAGTTTCATCACAGGCAGCTTATTTCGCAGCTCCAGCCAGTCCGCAGGCAGCTCAACCCACAGCTCCAACAACCACATATGGCGCTCAAATGGATTTTCTCCCTTATTCAAACCTATCAACTCCACAAGCAGTTGCAGTTTCATCACAGGCAGCTCATTGTGCAGCTCCAACTAGCATGCAGACAGCTCAACCAGCAGGTCCAACACCTACAAATGGGGCTCAAATGAGTTTTCTCCCCCATTCAGAGCTATCAACTCCACAGTCTGCTCCAGCTACATCACAGGCAGCGCATTTTGCAGCTCCAGCTAGTATGCATGCAGCTTCATCTGATAACCTTCCCTTCCAGCCAGTTGCATCCACTCCGGTAGCTTCACAAGCAACTTCCACTACCTCGGCTCTACCTCCTGTAAAAGCTCAGCCATCAAAATTCCAGCCAAAATCTGCAGTTTGGGCAGACACATTGAGCCGAGGTCTTATCGATCTGAACATATCTGGACGTAAGTGCTTGCTGTTTTCGCTTACTTTTTTCCCATAAATGTCTTACCATTTTAAAAAATTCTTCGCGATGTAAGATAAAATTTCTTGTTTCTGATCTTTGTTGTTTCTAACTATTTGTTCATTGAGTTCTGATTTCTGCTGCAGCTAAAGTCAATCCCCTAGCAGATATTGGAATTGACTTTGAGGCCATCAATCGGAGGGAGAAGAGAAAAGAGATGAAAAGCTCTGCTGTGACTCCTGTGACATCTACCATCACCATGGGCAAAGCTATGGGAGCTGGCTCTGGTATCGGTCGCGCTGGTGCAAGTAGCCTTGCCCCACCTCCAAATCCCGCGATCAACCCTGCCCTGGGAATGGGCATGGGCATGGGCATGGGAATGGGTGGAGGAACTGGCATGGGAATGGGTGTTGGCATGAGCATGGGCGGGTATGGTGGGGGCATGAATCAATTACCTATGGGCATGGGAATGGGGATGAACATGGGTATGGGAACGGGGATGAACATGGGCATGGGTCAAGGAGCACACATGCAACCTCCCACCGGAATGCCTTCCGTTCCTGGCATGGCTCCGGGTCCTGGCTTGTCAGCCTACAATCCCACGATGGGTATGGGTAACTATGGCTCGCAACAGCCATATGGAGGTGGGTATAGATGAAAGAGTTTAATCATGAAGAAAACTGGGAGGAGAAACGAACACAAATGTCACATGTTTGCAGTATAAGTTGCAATAGAATGTGAGATTTGGTGGCACTGGTTTTACTAAGCAGGTTGATTAAGATGTGTGTGTGTAATTTCCGTTCATTGTTTGGGCGTTAAGATTCTATCAATGTCTCGTGTTGGCAGTCAGGCCTGCTCTGCTAGTATCTGATGTGGTGTTATGTAGATGATAGATTATTCGAGGTTCATTAGTGGATTTTTTTTCCTAAATTTGTTCCAGCATGTTTGCTGGAAGGAAAATAAATTGAGTTGTCATTTTTTTTTTCATATTCAAAAACCTTGTTGAATTTTGAGAAATTTTCCATTAGATCATCCGAATTTGGCACGATGACATCTGATATTGTCAGGTTACTATGGCAGATGAAACACTCTCTGAATAGTTTACGCTCTTCTATTTATGTTAAATTTTTAAGATTTCCTCTGAAAATATTATTACATTTTCACGGAATGCCCGCAATGCTTACAGACAAATGTCCTTGTTGGTGTGAAAATACAAAATATAGAGGAATGCGCACTTGTTTTTTTTCTTTTTTCTTTTTAAAAAAAAGTGCAAAACCATGGGCAAGCCAGCAGCTTCATCTCATGGCGAAAATGATGGCATGCTCACTGACTCATCGATATTGACAACGGGACAGCAAAGATGGTAGCACAGGCAGTTTCTGCTAGTGTTTGTTTGTTTTTTTTTTTTTTTTTAACTTAAATTGGAGGCTAAAACAGCCACCCAGATTTTTTTTTTTTTTTTGAAAAGTAACAGCCACCCAGAAATTTAAACATAGTTCTGACGTGTGATGCGTTAGGCATATGATAGAGTCTCGAAGCTTCACCTACGCTATCGACCTTGTGGCAGAATGCACGCATCATCTCTGACAGATCACCGACCCAGGAATTTTAGGAACAAGTTCAAGATCTAACAGACTAAAGAATATATCGGCAGTGCCCAATGGTGAGAGCAAGAAGTACTAGTAAAGGCAACTAATTAACACTTCGATTTAACAAAACAATATCCCTAAGTCAAACAACAATTTTAAATGAGAATATTTCGACTTCCCATCTTCTCTTCATTCTCTCTCTCATTCCAAGTGACATTTAAAAAAAGATTTAATATAGGAGACCTTTTTATAATTAATTTGGTACAATATAAGCACCTCTTGATCTAAAAAAAAAAAAAACATCACTTGAATGGATTTTATGGAGAGCATCTCTCCTCACATCTCTCTATTATAATATGAGTTGACTCGAACTGATTTTTTGCTTTTAAGTAGTGAAAAGGGCTAGTTTCCATTCTCTCTACCGGCCCCGTTGACCATGATTTCATATTGCACCTTTCACGCGAATCTGTAGACCGCAACTTTAGCCCTCAAATAAGCTAGTAAGCTACTAGCTGTCGTGCCGAGAGTGCATACATACGGATTCGGATTGTATCTTTGGCATAAAAGAACGGTGGATGTTCTTTAACAATGTCGATAATTGAATTACGTCCTGCACAGATTTTAAAATACTCCGAACTTCTTCATCCGTACAGATCTTGAAACGGCCATTGCGCGATCCAACGGTTGATTCACACGGAGGGTGAATCCTGCATAACTCCTGTCGGCATTGAAGCGGAATCAAAGCCCTTCTACCGCTACGCATGATAAGGCTTGTATCATCCGAACCAACCTTCCATGGCTAAGTTGATTCAGATTGATGAAAAGCTGAAAAGTATATAAAATACAATAAAGTAAGCTGCCTGCTGTCCGTTTGTCTGTGCAACAGGACAAATATTCAATTCAAAGCTCCTTTACTGGAAGCAAAATTTTCCCTACGACTTGCCTAAAGTTCGGCAAAGATTCAATCTATCTTGCCGGTCAAAGATTCTAGCTTCTGTACAATCTCTATAAATCTTCCTACAGACTCCAAAAAAATGGAACTTCAATCTGATGCGGATATCCAATCCCTCCGCTGAGATGTCCAGCGGATTCCGGGGCCTTGACGAATGGCCGGCCACCATTGTTGTTAGAAGAGCAAAAGGCCCGGGGCATAGCCGGATGAACCAATGTAAATGAGTGTAAGCTTCGTTGTCCGAACATGATTAGTGCTGCCAAACAGTGACAATTGAGAGGTTGTGACTGAACATTCCATCTCACATGGAAAGAGAGGTCAAATGGCAAGGCAAAAGGCCATACGCCCGTGTGGCTCCTCGCGGAGTATAGTTCACATCCAAACATCGTTCAAAAATCTTTTTAATCTCGAGAAGAAAATTTCTTAAGAGTTATATATATATATATATATATATATATATATATATTCAGACCACCATAAATTCATGTAGATTAGATAAAAGCCATGCTATTCAAATGAATCGGATCGATATCCAATGTGATGGATAAGTTACCACGAGCGAGCACAAAGAAAGCTAATATCGCTCTTCTCCACCTCAAATGAAAATTCTTAAGAGTTATATATATATATATATATATATATATATATATTCAGACCACCATAAATTCATTGTAGATTAGATAAAAGCCATGCTATTCAAATTGAATCGGATCGGATATCCAATGTGATGGAGTAAGTTACCACCACGAGCGAGCACAAAGAAAGCTAATATCGCTCTTCTCCCACCCTCAAAATCTGGCACTCTATCGTGTCAGCAAGTGTCGTCGACGTATGAGAATTGAGGTGTGAAGGTAGCTTCGGTGCATCACCCCTCTAGGAGTTCGCAGGCTGCCCCATGTGAACCCTTCTTTTATTGCACTTCTCATGAGGTCAGCAAAATCTATAAATTAATATGTGAAAGAGGGCTTTAAAGTTTATGGTTAGTCTCTGCGTAGCACATATACGCATGTCTCTCATGTGTATTAAAAGCATTGCCACATGATTTGTTGCTTCAAGAGTAACAAACACTCCCCTTTTTGGACCTATTGACTTTTGATCCCTCTCTCGACGTCTACTGTAGTTCTTGGACTCAAAGCTTCCTTTGGGCATTTGACTAAAAGTTCTTTCTTTCATTATATGAAATCAATTATTCTTAGCCTCATTCATTCTTAAGAGTGTAACTACTGAATTTAGTGCTTGTTTAGGTCTTTATTTAAGCACAGATGTCTATGAATACATTGGATTGATCTTTCTTTTGCCTTAGACAGTGCTTTTCCGTTTTTACTCAAATTCAAACTTCATGGTAGTGCTAATTTGTCAGTTTGATTCTCTCTTGTTTGAGTTGCCTGAATTTAGCACTAATTCTTGATTCTGATCTCCTTCAGAGCATAGAGACAAGTTCTCTCTGTATTATTCTCTAGTTCATGACCAGGAATTACTAAATTTACCGTCACCACGGAGAAGGGAAAGATGATTTGAAACATGCCAGTGTTATCCATTGAATTTATGGCTCTTTAAGGTGGATATCATTACTGAGAAAAATCTTCGGATGCTTATTCTGAAATAGCTGCAGGCTGCATGAAATCTGTTGTTTTCATGCTTGTCAGCATTGTATTAAATTTCCCCTCGCTTTGAAGCTCGTCATCATTCATCAGAAAACAGTATGTTTTCATTATATGCTCCTGCCATTAAATTGCATTTCATATTATATAATTTTATTTTTTCTTGATAAAAATCGATATCTAGGGGAAAATATAATTTTCAGTTGTTCGATTTGCTTATGTTTTTTTGTTTCTTCCCTGTAATTGTTTCTATTTTTTGAAGGACATACAATTCCAGCATTTGTATCATTGCTTTCTTGTTTTAGACTTTCATCCTATGCCAAGATGTTCTTTACATGTCTGGTCTTGTTTCTTTCCTCCCAGTTGTGGATTGACCATCTTTCAGCCAGCACTTGCATGTTGAGGCCCGAAAATGTTCGTTTATTTTATCAAATCCATTGTAGAATTTGGTGTTATATGATTAGCGCTTCTTCTCGGAAAGAAAAAAAAAAAAGAGCAAACAATTAGAGTCTTCTCATTGCCATCTAAGTATTTGTTATTTGTACATCTGTCTAACCTGACATGTCAATGCAGATCTGTCTTCAAGTCCAAATCCCTCCTATGGGTTTAGTTCGAAGTCCGAGTATACGAAGTGATGAATCCTTGGAAGGGATAATTAATGAATATTGCTCTCGAAAAGCTAATAAAATTAGGACACCAAGGAAGTCTTCTTCTCGCTTCATTTGTGCCCTCACTTTTCTTCAATTTACTTTTGCCATATATGCAATCTTTCTTCTTTATTACATGACTCCGACCATCGATCTCCGTTCCAAACCAGACTTCTCATGGGCCACTCGTATTGCTCGAAACTGGAAGCACTTCATCCTGCAACCCCGAATGCTCGCAAGCTTCCGAGATGATCATGTTACATTCTCCCCATATGATGTATGCGAGCATGAGCAACTTGGTTTCCTACAGAAGAAGTCAGATGATGCATTGATGATCAAGCTCAAGCAGGAGCTCTACAATGAAGTGCTGCAGTTCCAGAAGAAGCGAAATTCAGGAACTGAAACACTTGGTGAGCTCATGAGAATGAAGTCTAAGTGGAGCTTACAAGGTCTGGAAATCCCGAAAATTACTGTGATCTTAAACCACTTGAAGAGGAAAACACTTTGTGCTCAGCTTGATTCACTACTCCATCAGACTTTGCCTTTCCACCATGTTTGGGTGCTTTCTTTTGGAAGCCCAAATGAGCTTTTGCTTAAAAGAATAGTCGAGAGCTATAACAATTCAAGGATTAGCTTCATTAGCTCGAGCTATGATTTCAAGTACTATGGAAGGTTTCAGATGGCTCTACAGACACAAGCTGATTTCGTTTATATTCTGGATGATGATATGATTCCCGGAAGGAGAATGCTAGAGATTTTATCGCATGTTGGAGGGACCGAGAAGTACAAGAATGCAGTGTTGGGGAGTATAGGAAGAATCTTGCCTTTCAGAGAGAAGGACTTCACATTCCCGAGCTACCGAAAGCTCCGATCAAAGGAGGCAGGCTTGTATTTGCCAGATCCGGCCTATGATATCACCGTTGAAAGGATTGTGCAGGTTGACTTCTTGTCGAGTTCATGGTTCCTCTCGGCCGATCTTGTTAAGACTCTGTTTGTCGAGAAACCTTTTACTTTTATGACTGGCGAAGATCTGCATCTCAGGTAAGTGATCATTTGGAACAGAACTCCATCTTGGGTTTGCTTAATTTTGGAAAACATATGGAGGGACTCACAAGGACAATTAGCAGCTGTGAACTACCATTTTTAGGTAGCAAATAGTGCCGATATGACATTTAATTGGTTCATAAGGAAGTAGGATAGCATTTTGTGTCTTATATTTCTGTTTTGGTTCTTGGACAGCAAATTCCATGCTTTTTGTTAGTTGTTGCCTATGGTTTGGGTTGGTAGGTGAATTATGATTATGTCAGTTTTAAATGAACTCCAGTACCTTTTTTTTTATGATTTAGCTTGAGAGGTCAATTTTTCCTTTTTCTAATGCAATTTTAGTTTCATCATTTCTTTTCATACGCGCAGCCTTGAGTTATATGCGTAATCTTGCAGTTACCAGCTTCAGAAATACAGGAATGCTGACTCCTATGTCTTGCCTGTTGATCCAAATGACAAGGAAACTTGGGGAGATAGTGAGCACAGGCTTGCGTATGTCTCCGAGACCACAGTAATCTTCAAGGATATCGTCCGAGTCCGAGATGATCAGTGGTGGAGGGCCCTCTCCACTGGTTACATTACTCAATGGGCTGCAATGTACCCACAGAAGATAGATGCTCTCTTCTATGCTCACTCCCTTGGAGAGGTTGAAGCACTTGCTCCTCTTCTTGCCAGGTTTCGATCAACCGTAGGAAAGAAAGCATACATTGCTGTCTCAGGTGGAAGGTTCTGTCCATGTGAAGAGGCTGCAGTTGTTCTTAAGTGGCCAAAATCTGTTTGCAAGGAGAGAAGGTTTAAGATCTTTAATTTGGGGATTGAAGCCATCTCGGGATTATCCAATTCTGAGGCCCCCATTTTACAAGCAGTATACTCGAGCATGAAAGGCCTGGTCAAAATTCACACCCCAGCTTGCTCATCACAGTAGCTGATATCGATCTTAACGTGAAGAATGCTCTTAAAATGGCTGCTGAAACTAATTTGAACCGCTCTGCATTGGTTCTTCTGCCAAGGTCCGTGATACCCAAGGTTCTTTGGATGGCTAATCTACGATCAACAGCATTACCAAGTAAGAGCCATTCATTAATTTTTTTTTCTTTCCTATCCGATTGCATTTGTTTTAACCTATCTATTTAATAAATTCTAGTTAAACAGATTCCTATGTCATTGATAAAATAACCCAATTTAAACCATTTAACCTTACTACTTTACTCCTCCTTGAGACTTTGAGCAAGATTATTATTGTTTATCTCATTTCTTTTCCACTTTGAGCTGCATTTCTCAGTTTCTGCATCATGTTACATCAACGATCATTTTCTTTTTTATTTTGTTCTCTTTAATTTTTGTTGAGGTCTACTGCCCATAGTATAGAACCATCTCCTCCATCCAATCATGAGGTATTATCCGCTCTGGAACGGGGCCCAGGCCTTTGGCCCAGTGACAACCCCACCCCTCACGGTTTTGCCCCACAAAAAGTACCTCACGTGGGAGAGAGGAAACTCGCACTAATAAGCAGTAGGTTTTTTTGATTGTATCCGGTATGAGACTTTCGGGCTCGATGCCCCCGATGCCCATCCCACAACAGCCTCCCTAGCAAGGGAGCGTACTGCTGCAGGTAGGGGACGGGTTCCCACAGACGGCGAACCATCTCCTCCACCTAATCGTGAAGTATTGTCCGCTCTGGAGCAGGGCCCAGGCCTTTGGCCCAGTGACAACCCCACCCCTCACGGTTTTGCCCCGCAAAAGCGCCTCACGTGGGAGAGGAAACTCGCACTAATAAGCAGTAGGCTCTCTTGATTGTATCCGGTATGGGACTTTCGGGCTCGATGGCCCCGATGCCCATCTCACAACAGCCTCCCAGCAAGGGAGCGTACTGCTGCAGGTAGGGGACGGGTTCCCACAGACGACGCCAATTGTTGAGGTCTACTGCCCATAGTACGGAACCATCTCCTCCACCCAATCGTGAGGTATTGTCCGCTCTAGAGCGGGACCCAGGCCTTTGACCCAGTGACAACCCCACCCCTCACGGTTTTGCCCCGCAAAAGATGCCTCACGTGGGAAGGGGGAACTCGCACTAATAAGCAGTAGGCTCTCTTGATTGTATCCGGTATGGGACTTTCGGGCTCGATGTCTCCGATACCCATCCCACAACAACCCCCCAGCAAGGGAGCGTACTGCTGCAGATAGGGGACGGGTTTCCACAGACGGTACCAATTATTGAGGTATACTGCCCATAGTACGGAACTATCTCCTCCACTCAATCGTAAGGTATTGTCCGCTCTGGAGCGGGACCCAGGCCTTTGACCCAGTGACAACCCCACCCCTCACGGTTTTGCCCCACAAAAGGCACTTCACATGGGAGAAGAGGAACTCGCACTAATAAGCAGTAGGCTCTCATGATTGTATCCGGTATAGGATTTTCGGGCTCGATGCCCCCGATGCCCATCCCACAACAATTTTCTTTCTTGTTTTCTTGGATTTTTTTTCCCATTCTGTTTTCTGTTTTAGCTGTTTTATTTTCTGTTTCCTTACTCTCTTCTTCTTCTTCTTCTTCTTCTTCCTTCTTCTTCTTTGTACTCTCTATGTATATTCCTTCTCGTACACTTGTTGTACATGTATATCCTAACCTCTCCAATAAATTGGGTGGCCTAGCCTTCCTTTTCCTCACAAAAAAAAAAAAAAAAAAAGCAGCAGCAGCTTGGAAAGATATAGACAAGAAATAAATGCCACTATTACGCTTCTCAGAGAGTTAACTGATTAATTTCATATCTCTTGCAGACTGGTATAAGATGAGAGTTTCTGTTAATATCATCACCCAGAACCGAGCATCCTCTCTTCAGAGGCTCCTCAGATCCCTCCAAAATGCCTACTATCTCGGGGATGAGATCCCTTTGAGCTTCAACATGGACGGCAAGGTTGATGAGGAGACACTAAAGGTCGTAGGATCCTTCGAATGGGAACAAGGTCCTAAACTCATACGGAGGCGCATCATTCAAGGTGGGCTGATTCGAGCCGTGAGCGAGAGCTGGTACCCATCATCTGACCATGACTTCGGCCTCCTACTGGAAGATGACATCGAGGTCTCCCCCTACTACTACCTCTGGATAAAGTATGCGCTCCTAGCCTACCACTACGACCCCCAGGTCGCGCTCCCAGAGCTCTCTTCCATCTCTCTCTACACCCCACGCCTTGTCGAAGTAGTGAAAGAAAGGCCCAGATGGAATGCTACTGATTTCTTCAAGAAGATCCACCCCAACACCCCATATCTCCACCAGCTCCCGTGCAGTTGGGGTGCAGTTTTCTTTGCCAAGCAATGGAGAGAATTCTATGCTTACATGGGCTCGAGGTTCACCGAAGATGCCAAGCAAAACCCGGTTCAGATCCCCAGGTCCAGGACCAACGGGTGGCAAGCTTCTTGGAAGAAGTTCCTCATCGACATGATGTACCTGAGAGGATATGTGAGCCTGTACCCAAACTTCCCCGACCAAATGAGCTTCTCGACCAACCATATGGAGCCCGGTGCGCACATCAATGCCAAGGACAATGTAGTGAAGCACAAGAAGGAAGACTTTGAGGTGCCACTGGTGGAGGATGATTTCACGAGCTTATTGCCGGCGGGGAAGCTGCCTCCTGCTTCGAAGCTGCCAGTGATTAACCTATTCAACCAACCAATCTCTTTGAAGGGATTGAAAGCAGCAGGGGCGAAGCTCGGGCAAGATGTGATCAGCTGCAGCGAATCAGAGCTTGTTATTGTTGATCACCGTACCGGCTTGCCTAAGAACTGTACCAAGTTCTGAAATATGATTTTTTTTTTTTTAAATAGTTCTTGATTGTTTATGTTATATTTGTAACCATAACATGGGTTGATGATTCTTGTTACCAGCGCTGAGACGAAGGGTGTTGGGGGATACCGACCGACCCCGCTCACGACGGCTTATGATCGGACATACCCGACCGACCGACCGACCGATCGACCGACGGACTGATCGACCGACCGATCGACCGACGGACCGACCGACCGGATGCCATCACCGGCCGATTAACGGCCCTTTACCGACTGAGGATATGTCGGTCGGGCAGACCTTTCCCACTCTCCCGACCGACTGAATCGGGAAGTCCGATGGCCGACTCTCGCAACATGCCGGCTGATTATCAGAGGGGCCCGAATCTTCGTCCGACGCCACACAGATGGCCACCGACCTAGGGTCGGTCGACTCCTCCGATCGTCGTACAACTGCCAAAGACTGTCGGCCCCGACAGCGACATGCGGCACTGCCACCTAAGGGCATTATCCCACCTAGGGCATTGTCAACCCTAGTGATTTGACAGCCCCACGGCGATGTGACACTTTCACGGCGACTCTGACAGTCTACAGTGAGTTGACAATTCCTCAATTGTCCGCGCCATTAATGATGGTGCCATACCACGCTCCACTATATATACCGGAGAAGGCAACAGTGCAAAGGACCTTCGAAACAACAGGCTTGCTCCCTCCCTCTCTCTCTGACTCTCTCTCGATTGAGCTCTCTGTCTTCATTTCACTGTTGCCCAGTCACCTCTCTGACTTGACCGTCGGAGGGTCCCCGCCGGAGCCGCCTCCGGTCAGTGTGGACTTCCTTTTTTGCAGGCGCTCGTTCCCGACGACCAGGCGACGAGAGGATTGGCCGCAACAGATTGGCGCGCCAGGAAGGAGGGCGAGGCAGGCATTCTCAAGCAGTAGATACTGATGACAAAGACAAGAGCCCAATGATCGAGAGTCACAGGGTCGGCGAGGCGCTCTTCCCGCCGGGAAGAGGCCTCTCCGCCACCCTCCGCGGCGGAACCCAGCTCTCCGCACCCCGCGGTGACCACGGAGGCGCAGATCGCGGCAATCGTACGGCAGATGACCGTGCTGACGGACGCGGTCAAGAGCCTCCAGCAACAACCGGCGGCCCATCCGATGCCCTCCAGGAGTAGCCGCCGACGCCCGCGTCGATCTCCATCGCCTCCGCGCGAGCGCTTGCCACAGCGCTCTCAAGGAGCGGAGGAGGGGCGGCCACGGCGCGATGCCCGTCAGTCCCAGCAGCTCTCTCCCTCCCTGCTGGAACGGGCGAGGAAGGAGAAGTGACCACGAGCGCCGTCCGTCTCCCTCTCAGAATCTTCCGGAGACTCCACTCTTGGGGTCTCCCAGCACCGGCGGAGGATGACTACGAACGCAGGTTCGAGAAAATCGATCATCGGCTTGCACAGTTGCAGGTGGACGGGCAGAAGTCTTCGAACGACGTCGACTTTCAGACTGCCCAACCTCTTTCCCGACTCATCCTCGACGAACCGATCTCCAATCGGTTCAAGATGCCGCACGTGGAGCCATACGACGGCTCCACCGATCCAATCGACCACCTGGAGAGCTATAAAGCTCTCATGAGATTCAGGGGGCAACCGACGCTCTCTTTTGCATCGGCTTCTCCGCCACACTCTGCAAGGCTGCCAGGGCCTGGTACTCCGGTCTTCGATCGGAAAGTATCCACTCCTTCGGCAGCTCGAGTACTCTTTCGTGGCTCACTTCAGCACCAGCTGGAAGCCGCCGCGAACGTCGGACAGCCTTTTCTCCCTCAAATAGGGAGAAAATGAGACGCTCCGACACTTCGTGGCGCGATTCAATACGGCCACGCTTGAGGTCCGGGACCTCAACGAGGACATGGCTATCTCAGTCATGAAACGGGGGCTGAGGGCATCCCGATTCACCTACTCCCTGGACAAGACCCTCCTCCGTACATATGCCGAATTGCTGGAGCGCGCGTACAAGTATATGCGCACGGACGAAGGAGCCTCCGACCGGCGCTCGACCGAGTTCAAGGGTCCGAAGGAAAAGCGAAGGAAGGGTCGGGATCCCGTCGAACCTAGCAGGCCCCCGACTGATAGTCGGGTCTCACCCCCGCGACGAAATCAAAAGTCGCCCCGACGACAGACTCCAAGGCCGGCACGCCCCAGGTATGACTCCTACACTCCTCTCTTCGCTCCCCGTGCGCAGATTTTAATGGAGATCGAGGGGGAAGAATACCTGCGACGGCCTCCGCCTTTGAAGGCAAAAGGCCTCGACCGATGGAAGTACTGTCGATTCCACCGGGGCCACGACCACAATACCGAGCAATGCATCCAGCTTAAGGATGAGATCGAAGCTCTCATCCATCGAGGATATCTCGATAAATTTCGGAGGAACCCGCCGACTCGACCTGTGGCCGACCGACGACCCCAGCCGACTGAGGAAGCGACCACCAATCAGCCGACGGCCGGGGTCATCAATATGATTTCCAAGCGACTCGGCCCAAGGACGTCTGCTGAAGGGGAACCCATGAAGAAGCTACGCCCGGACGACGTGATTACTTTTACGGGGGAGGACGTTCGAGGCATCCAAACTCCCCACGACGACGCTGTTGTTGTCTCGGCAACAATAGCAAACTATGATGTAAAAAGAATTTTTGTAGATAATAGAAGTTCGACAAATATTTTATTTTACTCGACCTTCTCCCGGATGCGACTATCTACCAACCGACTCAAGAGGGTCTCTACGCCCTTGATAGGCTTTGCCGGAGACGCCGTCTCAACGGAAGGTGAAGTTACCCTGCCTGTGACGGTCGGCACCGAACCATGACAAAGCACGGTTCATTTGACTTTTGCGCTTGTCCAAGTGCCTTCGGCCTACAACGCCATACTTGGAAGACCCGGACTTAACGCCCTCAAGGCGATCGTCTCGACGTACCATCTCCTCGTTCGGTTTCCAACAAGGAACGGGGTCGGAGAGATGCGCGGGGACCAACAGCTCGCTCGCCGATGCTTCCAGATCTCCGCTCAGAATGACGAGTTGAGGGGTTTCCTGACGATCGACAAACTAGACCAGCGGGAGGAGGAAGAACGGGGCTCGCCGGCCGAACAACTCGTGTCAATCCCGATTGCAGGAGACCCCGATCGGAAGGTATGGGTCGGGTCTCAACTGCCAGAACCCGAACGGCGATGGTTGACGGAGCTGCTAACGACCAATGCCGACGTATTTGCTTGGTCGGCAGCAGATATGTCGGGCATCCCCCTAGAGACAATAACCCACCGACTCAACATCGACCCGACGATGAGGCCGGTGGGGCAGAAGAAAAGGTCCTTTGCTCCCGAAAGACAGAGGGCCATCGACGAAGAAGTGGACAAGCTGCTTGAGGCGGGCTTCATCAGAGAAGCCACGTATCCCGATTGGCTCGCCAATGTTGTCATGGTCAAGAAAGCCAACGGGAAGTGGAGGATTTGCATCGACTATACCGACCTGAATCGGGCCTGTCCAAAAGATAGCTTTCCACTTTCAAAGATCGACCAGTTGGTGGATGCGACGTCCGGATTTCGACTGCTCAGCTTCATGGACGCCTTTGCCGGGTACAACCAGATCCAGATGGCGCCTGAAGACGAGGAGCACACTGCCTTCGTGACCCCCAAGGGCCTCTACTGTTATCGAGTGATGCCCTTCGGGCTGAAGAACGCCGGCGCCACCTACCAACGACTTGTCAATAAGGTCTTTAAAGATTAGATCGGGCGCAATATGGAGGTATACGTAGACGACATGCTGGTGAAAAGTGCACGGATTTCGAATCACGTTCAGGACCTCGAAGAGGCCTTCCGCACTCTACGATAACATCGAATGAAGCTGAATCCGACTAAGTGCGCTTTTGGGGTAACCTCGGGGAAGTTCCTCGGATTCTTCATTTTTCAGAGAGGGATCGAGGCCAACCCTGAGAAAATAAAGGCGATCATCGACATGCGTCATCCGAACACCAAGAGGAAGGTCCAGCAGCTGAACGAAAAAATCGTCGCTCTCAGCCGGTTTATTTCTCGATCAGCTAAAAGGTGCCTCCCATTTTTCAAAACTTTGCGGCAAGCGAAGGGTTTTTCTTGGTCGGATGAGTGCCAACGGGCCTTCGAAGATCTGAAGAAGTACTTGGCTTCCCCGCCGCTGCTCGTGAAGCCGCAGGTCGGGGAGACCTTGTATCTCTATTTGGCCACCTCCTCTGAGGCGGTCAGTTCGGTGCTCGTCCGAGAAAATGAGAACCGAACCCATCAGCCTATCTACTATACCAGCAAAGTACTCCACGGCGCTGAAGTCCGATATTCGGAGACGAAAAGATGATTTTCGCCTTGACCGTCTCTGCACAACGACTCCGTCCATACTTCCAAGCTCATGCCATAGTGGTTCTCACCAACCAGCCCCTGAGGGCAATCTTGCACCGACCGGACACATCGGGACGACTGGCGAAGTGGGCGATGAAGCTCAGCGAGTTCGACATACAGTACCGACCGCGGCCTGCCTTGAAGGCTCAGGTCCTGACCGACTTCATCGCCGAGTGCCCGACCACCGACCAAGGATCGGTAGCTGCGGACCCGAGACGAGATGCGGTCTCCGAGCCAGACCTGGTCTCCACTTGGGTACTGCACATCGACGGAGCTTCAAACGCTCAGGGGAGTGGGCTGGGTTCCTGCTCACCAACTCGGATGGGGTAGTCACCGAGTACGCCCTCCGATTCGACTTCAAAGCCTCCAATAACCAAGCCGAGTATGAAGCGCTCCTCGCCGGCTTTAGGATGGCGAGGGAACTGGATGTCGACAGCCTCCGGGCATTCTCCGATTCTCAGCTGATCGTGGGGCAGGTCAAAGGTGAATTCGAAGCGCGAGATCCGACCATGACCAAATATCTTCAGAAAGTGAAGGACCTCGTAGCGCGCCTCAGGTATTTTAAAATTTCCACATCCTTAGGTCGGAGAACGCCCGTGCCGACGCACTCTCTAGACTGGCGACTTCGGCTTTCGACTCTTTGGGTCGGACGTTCGTGGAGAACCTCGAGCAACCGAGCATCGACCGGGTCAAAGAAGTACTACAACTAACAGTCGAACCAAGCTGGATGGATCCGATTGTCCGTTCCTGACTGACGGGACCGGCCCTGAAGACCCCACGGAGGCCAGGCGGCTCCGATGGTCGGCCTCCCAATATGTGATCATGGATGGCCGACTTACAAAAGGTCGTTCTCCTTCCCTTGCTTAGGTGCTTGGGACCGACCGACGCAGACTATGCTCTCCGAGAAGTGCACGAAGGGATCTGCGGGAATCACTTGGGGGGCAAGTCTCTGGCCTACAAGGTCCTGCGACAGGGCTACTACTGGCCCACCATGAGGAAGGACGCGGCTGAGTTGGTCCGGAGGTGCGAACCTTGCCAGAAGTACGCTAACATGCAACACCGACCGGCCAGCCAAATCGCTCCTATCGTCGCTCCATGGCCCTTTGCCCAGTGGGGGGTCGACATTCTCGGTCCTTTCCCTCAGCATCGGGTCAAAGAAAGTTCATAGTTGTCGCCATCGACTACTTTACCAAGTGGGTGGAGGCCGAGCCCCTGGCGCAGATTACCGAGCGAAAGATGGAGGACTTTGTCCAAAAATCCATCATCTTCAGGTTCGGATTGCCGCATACCATTATCACCGACAATGGACGGCAATTCGACAACCAAGATTTCAGAGATTTCTGTGCAAGATTTCACATCACACACCGACTGACTTCGATCGGGCACCCACAGTCCAACGACGAAGTCGAGGTGACCAACCGGACCATACTACACGGGCTCAAAACCCGGCTAAACGAAGCCAAAGACCTCTGGGCCGACGAGCTAGGCTCCGTTCTGTGGGCTTATCGAATGACCCCCCGCGTACCGACCGGGGAGTCGCCTTTCGGTTTGGCCTATGGGACGGAAGCGATGATCCCACTCGAGATCGGGCTGCCGTCTACAAGGGTCGAGCGGTATCAAGAGCCGGACAACTCTGATTGTCGGAGAGCCGACTTAGACCTCCTCCCCGAACTGCGAAATGAGGCTCAACTTCGCATAGCTTCATACCGACAGAAGGTGGCCCGGTACTACAATGCCAAAGTCAGGCCGAAGCTTTTCAGGCCTGGTGACTTAGTCCTGAGAAAGGTGAAGGTCTCGAAGCCCCTGGACTAAGGGAAACTGGCTCCGAACTGGGAAGGGCCCTACATGGTAGCAGACACCTATGGTCCGAGGGCCTACCGACTGGAGACTCTGGAAGGGAAACCCATTCCCCGAACATGGAACACCGATAACCTGAAGTTGTATCATCAATGAACTTTGTACTTGTTCATTCAGAATACGAATCCAGTTTGAAATCTCGGAGTTTTAACTCTTCGACTGACGATCGGCGCTCACCAAGGTCGAGCCCCGACGTGCCGACTCGGACTTGGTATCCGCCTGAGACCGACGGCACCATCGTCGATGATACATCGGACTCTTACAAAGACCGATATATCTACATGGACGGGAGTCACACTCCTTCGACGGTCGACGAAACATCAGACCCTTACAAGGACCGATATATCTATATTGACGGGAGTTGACACTCCTTCTACGATCGTACTTTCAGACCAGACAATCGGCTAACCTACCGACTGAGCCCCGACCAAAGAAAGACGGAATGCCTACGCGACTGCCCTCGCGACTTACCGACCTAGCTACGGTCGGTCGAAGGATATTCGGCTTATCACGTCTATCTCACGATGCGACCTCAGTCGCATTCATGACTCACCGACCGAGCTACGACCGGCCGGAAGATATTCGGTTTATCACCGTATATCATTTGGCGCAGTATAAGTACCCATCGCAAGAGTATCGAGATCCGACTTATCGGCGTTCCCCTGACTAAATGCGTCGGACGACATTCGACTGAATGCGTCGGAAGGGATCTGACTACCGAACCTTTATCCGACGGTCGTCGGCTTCCGACTCAACGAACGCGCCGATGCACGGTCGGAGGAAGGACGCCCGACTTACGGCCTCGACCATTGAAGGTCGATCCAAAGTCGAGACTTGTTCTACCTTCGTGGCGCGCGAGTTGCCGAACGTCCTAACCGACCTATATGAGTTGGCAACTTACGTGTTCAGATGCATTCTATAACACATGAAAGAAAGAAAAACAGGCAGAGGGAAAAAAGTTTAAGTCTAAGACTGATTTCATTCAAGATCAAAAGAAGCTTACAAAGTCAGACCGAAGCCCAGTTACAAGTGTTTTAAGAAGAAAAAACAAAAAGGATAAAAGACGACGAGGCCGCGGTCATCCTTCCGAGTCAATCTCCTCGACCGATGGAAGGTCGGGGATGACCGACGTGTCCACCGTGATCGACACTGGGTCGACGGCCGAAGCAGGATCGTCGGTCGGCAAGGGACTGGCAGTCGGCGATGGGTCACGAGTCGCGGCCGTCTCTCCTTCGGCAGCTTGTTCCTGGACGGCCTCTCCCGCCACGGCGATGCCTCCCGACGATGGATCGGCCATCTCTTCCGTGGCTTGGTCCTCGGCTCCCGACGGGACGATACTGCTGAGGTCCAGCTCTGGGTACAGGGCTTGGACCGCATCCCGACCGTCCTCGTACCCCACCCGGTACGACGCGAAGCCGGACTCCAATAGCTCTTCCCGATACTGGTCGGTGGCGCGGAAGTCGTCCACCGCCCGACTCGCCGACTCCTTCGCCGACCTTGCTTCCGCTTCCGCCCGGCCGAGCGAGTCCTTTGCCGACTCTGCCTCTGCCTTCGATATGTCGGCGTCGGCCTGGGCGATTGACAGATCCTCCTCAGCTTTGGCGAGCTTCTCCAGGCTGATCCGGAGCTGCTCGCGCTCGCTCTCGAGTTCGGCGGCAACGCCGTCACGCTCGCGCCGCAGACGGTGCACGGTTCGACTCTTGCGTTTGACTTCTTTCCGGGCTGACTTTAGCTCGGACCTGAGACGAGAGACCTCGTCCGCCAACTTCGCCTCCCGGTCGGTCGACTGCTTCAGATGGTCGACCAGCATTGTCCGGTCGGCTTCGGCTGCCGCCGCCCTGTCTTTCCAAGCCGCCCGGACGTTCCCGAACCTCCGTACCCGGCTTCAAGTTCGGACATGGTGTAGATCATCTGCCGACATGAGCGTTTCGTCAGGAAAGCAAAATAATGAAAATATTAAAGAAAGAGGAGGCGAAGCGGTACTTACCTCGACCATGGTCGGGTAGAACGAGGATAACATCTCGATCACTTGCCGAGACCTCAGCGCCTCCACGTCGGCTGGGAGGAGGATCCCCTGGCACAGCCTCCTGGCCAGATTGCGGTCGGTCAGCGCCGACGCCCCTTCGGGAAACTGAGCGCTGGGCGGCACTGTGCGACTCCCCGACCTCGTGTCATCCGCGGGGTCCATCGGGGCTTTCCCCCGATCGGCCACCCCAACCAGCAGATCCGATAGGGAGGGGATGCTCGAGTTTGACGCGGCACCCCCCGTTGCGGCTGCAGATGCCGTCGGATGATGTTCGGGTTCCCGAACGTCGTCCGATGCCACACCCCCGGCGAAGCCGCCGATGTCCCTTCCGCCGCTTCCTCCGCCTGCCGCTCCTCCGGTTGCACAGCCGGAGCCGCGAGTGCTATCACCAGCTCCGATTGGTCGGTCGCCGACGCCTCGACGGTCGGCGCTGCTGTGGTGGGCTTCTTCGGCAGACGCGAAGGTCCTGCCCCCGATGCCGGCTTCTTCCTCGCCGCATACTGTCGGATTTCGACGTCGGTCGGCCTCATCCTCGGAGGTGTCCCGCGATACCGACAGAAATATTAATATAAGAACAAGAACGAAAGCCGAATGAAAAGACAACCGATGGATCGGGCGATACCTAGATGGGGGACCAAGCTCAGGCCAGCGTCATAGAGGGCTTGTTCGGTAACAAGCTCCCTCTGCTTTGGGACCGACATGTCCTTGAGTCGGTGGAAGTCCTCCCGGTCGTCCGCCTCCACCCGGCTGTTCTCGTTTGCTTCGGTCCGGGGCACGCCCCAGTGAGAAGAAAAGCCCCAGG
Organism: Elaeis guineensis; assembly: GCF_000442705.2. NCBI lineage: Eukaryota > Viridiplantae > Streptophyta > Magnoliopsida > Arecales > Arecaceae > Elaeis > Elaeis guineensis. The sequence continues at coordinate 1,472,484 of NC_025996.2, read as the reverse complement.
GAGAAGAAGATGAGACGAAGAAAAACTGGTTCTTCCACCCGTGGATGGACGATGGAAGACCAGTGATGAAGGAAAGACCCTTCCGGGGGTTGAAGAGCCACCACCCTCGGGCCTTAGGGTGGGGTCGGAGCACAAAAAAAGCCCGGAAGAGAGAAATGCGAGGGTTGGTCGGCAGAAGCTGACACAACAAGGCGAAGCTGACTATTAGTCGGACAGAGTTCGGCGCCAGTTGCGCCAGACAAAGTCCGTAATAATCCAGCAGATTTCGGACGAACTCCGAAATCGGAAGCCGAAGACCCGCGCGAAGATCTTCGACGTACAGTGCCAATTGACCCGGCGGAGGGTTGTTAACCCGACCACCGACCCCTGGGGCGGAGAGTTGAAACTGCTCCGGGATGCGATACTGATCCCGAAGCCGATCAACGTTCGGCCTCGAAAGCGAGGAAACCTCAACTTTCGGAGTCGACCGAGGGTCATCGGTCGGGTTTCCCGATCGAGCCCCCCGAGATGGGTTTCCGGCCATCACACCAGAACCAAGAGAAAGGCGAGACCAAAGAAGAAGAAGAGGAAGAAGAAAGAAGAGAAGATCACGAACCCAAAACGGACCCTTTAGAAAGCGAAAGGGGAGACGACTGCCGGCGACGACGGAGGGAGTACTCGGACAGAGTCTCTGCAGCAAATTGTTCAGGGTGGGGCTTCGAGCGCAGGTGGTCCTATATATATAGGGCCATTCAATGGCCAAGATGATCCCGCGCCGATCGAGATCCCCCGGATGGGCGACACGTGGCGGCGTCCGGGCCCTCCTTTTGGCCCGATGGTCCGACGCGCCCATCCCGGGAAGGCCGCACCGCCCTCATTTAATACGGAGGACGCCGGCCCCAACCACCTTCGACACGTGGCAAAAGGGCCGCGGTTCCGAATTTAATCGCCCCGGCGATTCGCGTTCCCGATGGGACGCCTGACAGCGCCCCGCGCTCCCAGGACCGGCGCTTGGCGGCGGTTTGCGTTCCCCAAAAGGCGCCAGACACCCGACCACCTGACACCAAATCGTCCAGCACCCGATTGCCTGACACCAAATCGTCCGGCACTCGATCACCAACATAACACCTGACACCGACAGGACGGGACATCTGACACCGACGTAACACCTGACGCCAGCGAATCGCTCGGCATTTATGAGACACCTGACGTCGTATCAACTCACGGTACGGTCGGAATTTGGCCTGCGGCGAATCCACTCCTTTTCGCCCGGCGTTGCTGGCCAAACGGAGGCATCGGCCAGCGCACCGTCCGACTCAAGAGTGGAGGGGGGCAACTGTTGGGAGATACCGACCGACCCCGCTCACGACGGCTTATGATCGGACATACCCGACCGACCGACTGACCGATCGACCGACGGATCGATCGACCGACCGATCGACCGACGGACCGATCGACCGACCGGACGCCATCACCGGCCGATTAACGGCCCTTTACCGACTGAGGATATGTCGGTCGGGCAGACCTTTTCCACTCTCCCGACCGACTGAACCGGGAAGTCCGATAGCCGACTCTCGCAACATGTCCGGCTGATTATCAGAGAGGCCCAAATCTTCGTCCGACGCCACACAGATGGCCACCGACCTAGGGTCGGTCGACTCCTCCGATCGCCGTATAGCTGTCAGAGACTGTCGACCCCGACAGCGACATGCGGCACTGCCACCTAAGGGCATTATCCCACCTAGGGCATTGTCAACCCTAGTGATTTGACAGCCCCACGGCGATGTGACACTTTCACGGCGACTCTGACAGTCTACAGTGAGTTGACAATTCCTCAATTGTCCGTGCCATTAATGACGGCGCCATACCACGCTCCACTATATATACCGGGGAAGGCAACAGTGCAAAGGGCCTTCGAAACAACAGGCTTGCTCCCTCCCTCTCTCTCTCTGACTCTCTCTCGATTGAGCTCTCTGTCTTCATTTCACTGTTGCCCAGTCACCTCTCTGACTTGACCGTCGGAGGGTCCCCGTCGGAGCCGCCTCCGGTCAGTATGGACTTCTTTTTTTGCAGGCGCTCGTTCCCGGCGACCAGGCGACGAAGAGATTGGCCGCAACAAAGGGTATTTTATTCAACAATGTGCGCAACAAGACGGACACTTTAATGTAGAGTATATATTTCGTACTTCAAATTTTTAATAATTTAGTCGGTGTCCCTTGGCGATCACTTGCTCTTTTCATTTTCCTCATTGATGGCAAAATCACGGTCGGTGGGTACCGAAGAAAATCTTGCCGTAAGTTACTGTTGGCTCTGAATCCTAGTCGAAAGAGGAAAGACGTTCTAAGGATTGGATCGTTTCTTATGTTGTTGAGCATATCGAAAATTGAATCCGGTGATAGGATGAGATATATCCACGAGTCTTTTAGATATGCCTACAATCAAGTTATTTCTCCCAATACAACTATGTGCAAGTTGGTTTGTGGTTTCATCGATATGATGGCTTTTAAGGAAGCATTGTGGCAAAATGTCAAGCTATGAAGTGATCGATCGATGTACGTCATCTGTTAGGTGTGGTGCTTCATGAATTGCTGAACTCACCAACTTTTGCTAGATGTTCAATCTTTCTTTATCCCTTTCTAAAATAGTATGCAGAATAAGTGGAGTATTATATAACGGATTTCATTAGTTTTAGTTTTTCATGTTCTAACACACTTTTGACCTCTCCTCGCAGCCTTGCTTTGTGTTTAGCCATATTCTTCTGAGAAGTTACATTGATGTTCTATATTGCACTGGCGTATGATCTTTAGCATATTTTCCATTTGTTATTTTTCTTGAGAAAGGTTTGATCATCTTTTTGTAATTGTTAGAAGTCAATTGACATGGTTTATGGATGATTTGGATCCTCAATTCTTACTTGAATTTTTCTTTATTTTGAAGGCCGTTATTGCTTTAAAGAAAGGTAGCCAAATTAATCAAGTATACTCAGAAAGGAAAGCCCAAAGTTCATCAATTCAGACTATCCAGTGTGAGTTATAATTTTCTTGGTCATGCCTTTCCCAATATGGTATGTATTCCACTATTTCTTTCTTCAAAAATTTGGGACTGTGAAGATCACCTCTATATTATTTTATTTTTTTCGACTTTCTTGCCTTTAATCTAGCCTCTAGATAACCACTTCAATAGATAGTGTGGTTCGAGGAAACATATACAGTTGATTTACTGGGATTTGATCCATTAGCTTAAATGCCACCGATAACTTTATATTTTGGAATCGAATTTTTTTTAGTTTTTTAAATGTGCCATGCATCTTTTCTATTATTCTATATATATATGGGATCTTTGCATGAAAGTTTTTGGTTAAGTGCAATAATTTAGAATTTCATTCAAAAAATTATTTAAAAAATATTATTTAGATTCGTTGGCCTTACATAAGTATCTAAAATTTTCTAAATGAATGATTAATATGGGACTAAATATATGTCCACATGAATTCTCATATACTCCTCCTATTTAAATCCTGACATTCTCATCATACTAACTACTAAGGATCCAAATTCATGTTAATACATTTATAAATATTATTATCGATTCATGGTCAATCCCAATGAATCTGTGCTATGGTATTTCCTAGTCCATATAAATTACAAATTGGATTGACTTTGATATCATCGAGTGTCACGTCCCAAATCCAAAATATGATAGCTGTACAGTCACATGGAACATCTCCCACAATAACATAAAATTCAAAAGAAAAAATTATATAAAAAATTGTTTCATAAAGTTCAATTAAAAAGTAATTAATTTTTTTTATTAATTAAATAAAGAGGTGCGACCACACAGCATCTAAACCCATGATTAAATATCCAAAACTACAGAATTCAAAATTTCAAAATCATCAACTAAATTTATTAATAGCCTTCTACTATGCTTTAAAACATATTATCTCGACCTCCTACTACTAGCAACCTTGTTTATTTGAAAAGAACAAAAAAAATAATGAGTCTCATATTTTAATAAATAATCATGTACTACCTTACTGGATCGAATATAAATTTTTATGATTTAATATATATTAAAAAATAATTTTTATTACAAACCAACTATTTCATAGGCTTAATAACATAATAATACATGACTTATAAAATTCTATTATGTTTGCGTATATCATACATATTTATAAATATTATTTTAATTATATAATTTAAAAAAGTCTTAATTCATTAAATAATTTAACTATATAATTAAAATATTTTTTAATAATTATAAAATAAAATATATCATAAAATTAATAATATTATTATGTATATATAAATTATAAAAATTTCATAAATAACCACACCATGACATAAAAATAATTTTTTCATACTAATGCAAGTATTTAAAACAGTCAGTTTACAATTCTGGGTAGTTCATATGTTATATTCAAGGAAGTATCAGAGTGATCAGGAAATATTAACCCAATCATCATCTCAATTACAATCAATTGACCCGGATCAAAATTCAGTGTGCAAAATTTTCTAATATATAAAATACCCCGTATAAGGATTTATACACTATTTACTTAGACTGTCCCTGGATATATCTTCGGAACAAATCAAATCCAAAATTCTCGGTGTCTGAGTTCCTCTCGTTATATTTTATTCCCTCAGCGCGAAACCAATCCTAGGGTTCCGGCTTCGATCGGAAACGGCGAGTACGTGGAGACCCCTCGCACAAATCTAGCTCCATTTTGGTCCACTCACCCGAAGCTTCCGGATCCTCTGAGAGATTCGAGCAGCGAGGAGAAGTAAGTTCCTGCTTTTTGATCAAAAATTTCATTCACTTCTCTCAATCCGAGTTCAATAGGGTTTCTTCTTTATCCATCTCACTAAGCGTTGTTGTTAGGGTTTGGAGGCGATGTGCTGTGGACATTGATGCGTTTTCTGGATAGTAGAGACATTCCAGACTAGGGTTTTCAGATTCTCGCATTGAAACATGAGATTCCCTAGAACAGATTGACTCTTGCGCGGTTCTTTGTGCTCAGTTGGGGGGAATTTGCCGAGCCGAGGCATAAAGATTGGATCTTGGGGGGCGAGAGATGTACCAGCGCGTGGCCACAGGTGCTACGCGGGGCGGGATGGCGACGGACAGCGGAGATGTGGTGGTGACCATCGATCAAGTGCCGAGGTGGAGCGATGCGGACCAGCGAGCCCACGGCGGTGGGGATCCTTCATCGCCCTTCACTTACTTCTCTGATCCTCTTACGTCGTCTTCGGGAGCTGAGGCCGGGGGTGATGGGGTGGTCTCGAGGTTTCCCGTGGATCATGAAATCAATTCGAAGATATATCTTTGGCGTGGCAACCCGTGGAATCTTGAAGTTGATGCTGTTGTGAATTCCACTAATGAGGTGAGCATTTGATATGCTCTGTTTAAGGATTGAAAAAGAAAAAAAAAAAGGTCACATTCCTATGTACCTTTGAGTTGATTTAGGGTTGGCTGTAAATAAAACTAGTTTTAAAATTCTGTATAATTTACCAATGAAGGCTTATCAAACCTGCAAAATATGGAGCATATGATGCATTTTGTTGGATCCAAGACTAATTTCTTATTTGAATTGCTTGGTAGAGCCTGGATGAAGCACATAGCAGCCCTGGTTTGCATGCTGCTGCTGGACCTGGTCTTGCAGAAGAATGTGCTACATTGGTAAGTTCTGTAATACTCTAGACAAAATTTTAATTGGTTCAACTGATTTGGGCTTCGTTTTGCTGAAGAATTGACCGTGATCAGATTTTTGTATCCTCTGCAGGGTGGATGTCGAACTGGAATGGCAAAAATGACCAATGCATACGATCTTCCTGCTAGGTAGGTGTCTGTAGTCCCTCAAACAATAGTACTCATAATGCGGAAGTTGTCAAGTTGTTGTGATAACTAAATTGATAGATAGGATAAAATTATCTATTGCATCGGTCAGCATAATTTTCTGAATTCAGCTGTGTTTATTTAAGTATTCATGTGCTTCCATCCATATAATAATCCCCGTTATCCACTCAACATTGGTAAGTTATAATAGCCTCTGTTTCTACAAAGGTGCTCACCATAACATCATTCTCAACCTTAAATGCTAAAAATCAGAAGCGAGCAGGATCAATATGGTAGGAGTCCTTGTAGCTTGTCGTGGATAGGATAAAATCTGCATTTATTTAGGTTTTAATGTGCTTCCATGAATATAATCATCCCTGTTATGCAGTTAACATGATAAATTATAATGGCCTTTCTCTACAAAGATGCTCATTATGACATCATTCTCGAGCGTAAATGCTAAAAACCTCAGAAGCTAAACTAGGTTGACCTACAAAGCCTATTTAATAAACATGTTTCTCCTTGTTTGCCTCTTTGCAACTAACCACAACTCTACCTCTTCTCCATTCTAAGCCTGGTCACCACCACCAGCCTTTCTAAAAATCATAGATTTACCTGTGCTATGAATTCTTCGTTCAATGGTTTGGCGCAAGCTGTTGAGCAATATTGCTTTATTTAGTGTTTCATGGGCCACCAAAACATTTTTAATTTATCTTGAAAAAAAAATACTGATTAAAAGACCTCAAATGGGCGAGGAAACAATGTTTTCTTGCCCGAAAAGTGAATGCTTTATAGTCTCATCAGGGCTTTCATCTTACTAGTAGTTTCTCTGGGCTATTTTTTTAGCATTCTTTGGTTCAACAAATGACTTTTTAAATCAATATGAGGCTGTATTTGATTCAACACTATGAATTTTCTGAAATTGATATGGCCTAAGACATCTTGGATCATAAACAACCAATTTGAGGACTTTAAAGAGACTCAAAGGTTTACCATAAAAGTTATTCCACAACTCTATAAAAAAAATGAAGTTAAAACTTTTTCTCTACATCAAGATCTTCAGAAGACCAGTGAGATATAGGACCAACCTTGTGCCATAGGTAGGTTAAATATGCTAGTTGTAGTCTAACTTTGCCTTGAATTGAACCTGTTTTCGTTTTCCAAATTGTCCCTTTCCATTCTATTCCTTTCTCTTGCCAAAAAGGCACTGCATGGAACAGTGTGAAAATCATCTAACTTGCATCTTATGTACCCAATTCTAGTAACAACAATGCCCCTAAAATATCTTACAGAACACATGCTTCTCTATTTGTATGACTTCTCCAGCTTGTTTTTATTGATTTGTTATGGAACACTTAGTGCTGTAGGTCCTGTGTATTTTGACTTTAACTATTATCCACATATAAGCTTGCTTTATTGGTGCATACTGTTGCTCACTATGTTAGCATTTGTTAACTTTATCTTGCAGAAAGGTTATACATACTGTTGGCCCTAAGTATGCTGTCAAGTACCACACTGCTGCTGAGAACGCACTTAGTCACTGCTATCGTTCTTGCTTGGAGCTTCTGATTGAGAATGGACTTCAGAGGTTGGTTGTGATGAATTCTGCAAATGTTTAAATGCTTTAACTTCTGGATATTTTATAGGCTTAGCTTTTGCCTTGTTCTAATAGATGAAACTAACCATCGGCTTGGCACCCTTATGCAGCATTGCCACAGGCTGTATATATACAGAGGCGAAAAACTATCCTCGTGAGCCAGCTGCACATGTTGCAATAAGTGAGTAATGCAAAATGCTTTTACATTGGGTGTTCAGTTGTTCATCATGAACATGGTGCCTTTTTGTTCTTATTGTACCTAATTCCTATTCTTATATATGCACAGACCTGCTCATGCATAATGTGCGCAACAATTCTGCATATACTTGTATACAGCTTCTTCCTTGCCATTTTGTTTACTGATGTTATTGTCTTTTGAGAATCA